>NW_028294961.1:0-141000 GCF_964341445.2 Mesoplodon mirus | reverse complement strand
TGCGGGCTTTCTCTAGTTGTGGTGAGTTGGGGATACTCTTCGTTGCAGTGTGCGGGTTCTCATTGCGGTGGCTTCTCTTGTGGCAGAGCACGGGCTCTAGGCATGCGGTCTTCAGTAGTTGTGGCTCGCAGGCTCTAGAGCGCAGGTTCAGTAGTTGTGGTGTATGGGATTTGTTCCCCCACAGCATGTGGTATCTTCCCGGACCAGTGTTCGAACCCATGTGCCCTGCATTGGCAGGTGGATTCTTAACCACTGTGCCACCAGAGAAGTCCCCAAACAGAATTTTAATAACAGGTATACCTCCTATATACATGGGAGGTACCCAGGAAAACTGAGTATCTCCCCAAAATGGCCCAAGCCACCACCTGAGATACCATCTCCAGCTAAAGACAAAGAAGATGTTTGGTGGGGGGCAGTTATGGGAGGTTACCGGGCAAAGCACAGTAAATAAAGATGTTTGTTATGCAGATTTAAGTCATTTTCCTCTCTACTGATAAGAGTTTCTAGAGATTTAGAGTCATCCTTCCTGTTCTGATATAGAGGGGGAGACACCCTTACAAATGGAGATTTCCCCTTGTAAATGTCCTTTACAAAAGGGTAACTTCTACTTGGTTTTCTGAGTTTCTCCTGAGTCTGCTCTTTTTTTTAAAAAATAACCAGTCTAAAATAATTCTTATGGCAAAGAGGCATATTTTGGGGTCCCAAATTTTCCTCCACTTTTGTATAATGGATGATAGAATTGAATTAATGTTAATTTTCATAAGTGTGGTAGTGGTGATATGGGTTTGTATCCTCATTACAGGCATAATGAAGTATTTAGAGGTGAAGTATAATATCCTCAGGCTAATATCAGATTGTTTGAAAAAAGAGACATAGGTGTGTGTGAGTGTATGTGTGTGTGTGTGTGTGTGTGTGTGTGTGTCTGTGTTTGGAGAGTGAGAGAGAGAGAGAAAACTGGCATTGTGATACAATAATAGTTGATATATTTATTCATTATACTGGTCTTTCAACTTTTCTTTGAGTTTGATACTTTTCTCACAAAAATGCAAAAAATAAAATATGAATTAAAAATTTGGTTTAACTGCTTATAGACATTATCAACTGTATGTGTATTTATGCGATTTTATAGATTTTAATATTTCATCTTTTTTTCCATAAATAATTGTATACCAAAAATCTATGGGGCTTCCCTGGTGGCGCAGTGGTTGAGAGTCCGCCTGCCGATGCAGGGGACACGGGTTCGTGCCCCGATCCCGGAAGATCCCACATGCCGCGGAGCGGCTGGGCCCGCGAGCCATGGCCGCGGAGCCTGTGTGTCCGGAGCCTGTGCTCCGCAACGGGAGAGGCCACAGCAGTGAGAGGCCCGCGTACAGCAAAAAACAAAAAAAAAAAAAAAAAAAAAAAAAAATCTATGGAACATCAATTTGAAGGAAACACTCTAAGTATGAATACCAAAAGTGTTGCGTGTAGTGAGTATCAGCTCATGTTTTTTTGTTATGTATATAGATGATTGTCAATGAATCTATCTGTGGACTCAAGGGACATTCTGATATCAGCATTCAGTTCTCTCCTTGAGTCCATAGAATAAATGTACAAAAATCATAGTTGACTATGAAAGAGAGTTTGACTTAGAATAGATTTTCAAGAAAGGTTCACAGTATTTTTAAAGAACAGTAGTAAAATTAATGCTAGAGTAGATTAATGTCTGTGAATTTGGATTTTTTTTCAAGTCTTGAGATATTTCTCTCCAATTCATTTCACGGAATTATTGTATAATGTGTCACCCAAGTAGAACTAACCTTAACATATGGATGTTCATACATTATTTCAATTCTGTTTTGTTCTTTTTATACTGTGCAATCTCATTATGAGGACACTGCATAATGATAGGTTTTACTCAATCTCACGGTAAGCTTAATATTCTCTTTTCATATTGTGTGCAATATTGCGGTTTGGGGGGGAATACATATTACTTTTAGAAATCATAACCAAATCGGGTATATAGAATGGATTGAAATGGGAATTAAATGATCTGGTTAAAAGTATTCTAGCAAGATCTAGTAACTGGAAAGAAAATATTTTTAATAAAAACGATTATTTTGTAGTTTCATTTTCATTGCTAAAGCATATATTTCACATTTTTATGTTCAAAAAGCTAAAATTTCCATTATTCTTTCTTTCACCTTCCACACTTGAGAAACCTATTTTTCTGTACCAGCGAGTGTCCTACTTTATAATAGTAACGCAAGTGCAATTCTGATAGCATTTATGCTATCATAAAAATTGGCCTTCTACTCTCACCTCTCTTAAAAATTATACTCTTAGATTAATAGATTACCTTCGCATGCTAGATATTTAATAGTCTCCCACCAAAGTTATATATAATTGTGCACCAGTAAGTACTTTAGTCATAAAAGCTTTGGTTCCACCAGTGTTATATGATGTCACTTTCTCTACAGAAACTTTTATTTGCAAAAATAGGTCTACAGGATTCACGTCAGAATCATATTTAGAAAATTCCTGTCTACAATTTTCTATAGTCTAGCAGTTTTCTGGAAAGACATCTAACAAAGCAATTTTTACCTAATATACTGATGCTAGTTAATTGTTTCTTTTGTTTTTAATGTTCTTTAAGATAGCTTTCTAATTATGGTACATATTTTCACATTTACTAATGTTGAGGTACTCTGTAGCACATAACAGACTTTATTATAGTGGTTCACTTCTTGGAAGACAATTGTGCTATTTTGTGAGGAGTTTATGTTTAGGATAATGGCTTTAGTTTGCAAAGCTCATTCATGTGAATTATTCATGTCAACACATGTTTAATGTGTACTTACTATGTTCCATATACAAGGTTATGTACTAGAGATAAAAGGAAAAGGAGGAAGAGAGAAGGACTGGCCCAAGGAGGAGGAGAAAGCATGATCTAAGATTCAGGACTTAGTAAAGGACATTGATCCATTACAGATTTTTTTTAACTTTTACTGTTTACAACTATTCAAATTTAATAAAACAGCACAGAATCACTAGTATATCCAAAACTCAGAGTCAAGATGTGATTTTTCCCTATTTGATTGGTACCTTGTTTTAGAATAAAATATTAGTGATACACATGAGAGCTCTCAAAGTCCATGGCATTTTCCTTGCTGCTTAGTTACACACTGTCTAAAGTTTGACTATACTCTAGCATCCATATTTTTGTAAATCAAGAATTTGTTTATAGTTAGAAATCCTATTCTACTCTTTTATATTTTGAACTTGCATAAATAATATATTTCCATTAGTAACTTGCATTTTTCATTCAATGTTATGTTTTTCCCCTCAACAGATTTGGAGTTTATCTATTCTAATTCTAGATTTTTAGTAATTAAAGGTCGAACATTCCTACTTGAGTGATCACAGTCTTATATTTAATAGCTCTAACCCTTACAGAAAACAAAATTGATGAGTTTCAAAGCATTGGTTCTGATTGTATTTTATATCATCTCCATGTAATTATCATCTCTATTTTAATTGTACTTATTTATTATTATTATTATTTTAGGTTCTAATTTCTTTTTTTTAATATCTATATTGGATTATAATTGCTTTACAATGGTGTGTTAATTTCTGCTTTATAACAAAGTGAATCAGTTATACATATACATATGTTCCTATATCTCTTCCCTCTTGCATCTCCCTCCCTCCCACCCTCCCTATCCCACCCCTCTAGGTGGTCACAAACCACCTAGCTGATCTCCCTGTGCTATGCGGCTACTTCCCACTAGCTATGTTACGTTTGGTAGTGTATATATGTCCATGCCACTCTCTCACTTTGTCACAGCTTACCCTTCCCCCTCCCAATATCCTCAAGTCCATGCTCTAGTAGGTCTGTGTCTTTATTCCCATCTTACCACTAGGTTCTTCATGACCTTTCTTTTTTTCTTAGATTCCATATATATGTGTTAGCATACGGTATTTGTTTTTCTCTTTCTGACTTACTTCACTCTGTATGACAGACTCTAGGTCCATCCACCTCACTACAAATAACTCAATTTCGTTTCTTTTTATGGCTGAGTAATATTCCATTGAATTGCACTTTATTTTTGACTTGGCCCCCAAATTAGTCACACAATTACACAGTGTTTAACAGTTAAACTTCTTGGATTTATCTACATGTATATCACTTTCTTTGCTCAGTTTGTTCTTTAATCCCACTTCTTCACGGTGAGTTTAATTCCCTTCAGTAAGAAACCTATTCCTTGGAAGTTTTAGTATTGAAGATCTATCGGTAGAAATTTCTGTCTTTGTCTGAAAATGTCATCTCTTTCATTTTTTAATATGGTTAGTTAAATGTTCTGTTCTAGGTTAAGAGTGATTTTTCCATTAGTACTTTAAGGATAGTGCTTTCAGTTATCTTCTGGCATCTATTGTTACTGATGAGAAGATTGCTACTAGTCTCATTGCTCTTTTTATTTGATATTCTTTCTTTCTTCCAAGTTGCTTTGTAGACTTTCCTCTTTGCCATTATGTGATGTGGTTTACCAGCTGTTTTTTAGCCTTGGTTCCCCAGAAAGCAGAGCCTCAGGCCAAGAGTTTATGTGCTATTATTTAATTAGAGAGTACAATGCAAGTGAACCGGATTGCAGGGCAAAAGCAGTGAAGCAGGGAAGGCTGGCGATTCAATATGAGAATGCATGATCAAGCTGGGATTTGACCTCTGGAAGTTCTGTAAACTGGATCTCAAAATTATGGGGAGGGAATGTGAAGAAAGGAGAAAGAATTCATCCATGGCTTTAGCCTGTGGGAGAACTGAAAGGGTTGCTTTAGGAATATTCTCACCTGCTGGAGTAAGGAGAGAGGTGGAGGATAGATTTGTTGGAATCATGAACACAGTGAGACACTGCCAGATTGTATATATAAGTAGTCTGCCAGTGTTGCACATTCTTTTAATGTGGAACAAAGGAAGGATCAGGCTGAGGTGAGGTATACGATACACGATATAGTCATATATTTGTTTTTATTTCTTTTACTGGTGACTCCATGCACTTCTTTTATCTGAGGATTTATTTCTAACTTAATCTCTGAGAAGTACTATTTCTTCAAATACTTGTTAAATTCACTCTAATCTCACCTTCTAAAAATATTATTAGATGAATGTAGGTCTTCCATTTTATCTTTTATTCCTTTATCATTCACATTTTCATTTAATCTCATCATTTTTTCTAGCTTATTTTCACCTTATAAAATTCAAATTCAGTTTTATCAAATATGTTATTTAAACTT
This sequence comes from Mesoplodon mirus, assembly GCF_964341445.2. NCBI lineage: Eukaryota > Metazoa > Chordata > Mammalia > Artiodactyla > Ziphiidae > Mesoplodon > Mesoplodon mirus. Next base: position 135,732 of record NW_028294961.1, on the reverse strand, counting down.
TCTATGGAGTTTTGAACTCCAATGAACATACTTTTTCTGCCTTTTTCTGCATCAATTGAGATGATCATGTGGTTTTTCTGTCCTTCATTCTGTTAATGTGGTGTATCACATTGATTGATTTTTGTCTGTTGAACCATTTTACACATAAATCCCACTTGGCCATGATGTATAATCCTTTTAATATGGTGTTCAGTTCATTTTTCTATTTGGATTATAGCTTATCTTTGAAGGTTCCAGCTTATCCTTGATCTTCTAACTTCAGATCATCTCTCATTCCTGGCATCCAGCCCTACTGACTTCAGGACTGGCACCAAGAGGCAGGGGCAGTGGATTTACATAGACTGCTTAACAAAGCCCCACTATCATGTAAGGTTTAATCTCTATAATAAAGTCCTTCTAGTGGTTCTACTTGTCCAACCAAACCTTAATATAGAGTTTATCGAATGTCATTTGATATTCTGATCAAGGAAAAAGGGAGAAAGCCAAGGTATAAAGTATAGGAACAGAAAGAAAAATAACACAAAGGGAAATAAATTAAATTTAGGATGATGCACGGAACATAAATATGCTGTAAAAATCTAAAAACTGGATGAAATTGATTATTTCCTAGTAAAATATATACCACCAGAATTGATTCCAGAAGAGTGTGGAAAACAAGAGAACCCTTAGAAGACCTTCATTGCTACTTTTGGTGAATTTGTCCACATTTCCATCTGGTTTGGCTTGGAGATCCCACCTCCATATTCTCGTGCTGGGCATGTGACCAAGACCTGGCCAGTTAGAATTCCCTGAACTTGAGGTTTTAACAGAAATCCCAAGCTGAGTCAGTCTTTTGTATAAAGGCTGTCTCTTTGCCTGGGTTCAGTAAATTGGTAATATACAAAAATAGAGTTGCGTTTGGTCATTTTTCTTGCCACCCCTTGGAGAAAGTTTTCCCCAAAATAATACAAAACAAAACAAAACAAAACAAACAAAACAAACTGCAGAGGGAAGAATATCCAAGTCAGAGAAACATTTTCTATTTATATCCTTTGGGCCCCCACACTTACCTGTGTCTGAAAGTATCAGCACTTTCAAACTTTGTTGTATTGTGAGTCAATAAATTCCTTTCTAGCCTTTAAACTAATTTGTAAGTGTTCTCTAAAATTACAACTTAAAATTAATACAATGACCATGGCAGCAATTGCATAAGATTTCAAGAAGCTAATTTTCTTGCAAAAATGAAGTTATGGGTATATACTCTTTCAAGTTCAAATACTCTGAAACCCTTTCCCTCGTGCTGAATTTTTAAATTCCATTATATTGGATTTCAAAATACAAAAGAAAATGGGCTCTGCTTCAAGATGTTTGTGAATGTAAGCATACGTAGCCATTACCTTTGCCTCTCAAAAACCTATCATAATAACGGTGAAATCTGAAAGAAAGGGAAGCCCACTACTATAATATGCAAGGAGGGGACTTCAGCTTCTGAGATATATATGTGCCCAGCAGAACTCCTGAGTAACTCAGGATGGCAAGAGGGAGACGTAGACTGAAAGTCTATGTGGGGCAGAGTTACTTCACCTACACCTTTTTCTCCAAACAAAAAGTCTGACAGAAAGGCATTTAACCACCCTCTTACCAATTCTTTCTTTTAAAAAGGAGCCTTTTAAAAAAGATATGTAAAGACTGTTTCCAGGTGATCTATAATGGCCAGTGTGTTTGTTACAGTTCCTGCCAAAGTCTTATTCTTTCAACATTTGTATGTGTTTAGAATAGTGGCAGGCCTCCATCTGTTCATGGTAAAACTAAGCCTTTCAGATTCTTTCCTAATCCATGAATTATTCCTATTTCTCCCAGGATTTATTTTGCTATTTTTAATATTTATCTTATTCTCTCTTATGTCATGCCTATCTCAAATATCTCAACAAATATTTATGGAACATCGACTTTGGGCAAGGCAGTATTTTTTGGGTGCTATGACTATTGTAGTGAAAATTACAAAACCCTTGCTTTCCTAGGAGTTTGCATTCTTCTTAACATCTAGAGATATTTTGTTTTCTCTTCATATTTACGAAAGAAGACCATGAGTTTTGTGTTTATGATTATCTTTACACCTCTCATTTTTCTGTCTTGATTATCTTTGCTAGCTTCTTTATGTCTGTCTTCTTTATAATTGCTCCTATTCCAAAGGATTCCATCCATCTCCCTCCACTACTACCATGGAACATACTTTCACAGGCAATACCTCATACTTCTTTGACTTCAGTCTGGCATCTTTATCCTAATTTTAGAAGCATACTTGATATTCCGTGATAGCTAGATGAACATTGCCACTAAAATATCACTCTGACATCTCAAATCTCAGAGTTTCCAGCTGAATTGTCATCTATTCCTCTACTATGACAAACAAGTTATATTGCATTTCTTATATCTGTGGAACTTCTCACCATCTACTCAGTCACCTAAACCAGAAACTTAAGGTCATCTTTAAATTATCCAAGCAGCCACCAAATTTTATTGTGCTTCTTTAATACTACTTGAATCTATATGCATCCATATCTCAACTGTCTCACCATTATATCAGGACTTTATACTTTTTTCTTCCAGTTAATGCCATAACACCATAAGTGTGACAATCTAAATTTTGACAATCTGTTCGTATCCCTGCTAGTATGACCATTCTAAAAATTGAAAAATTTTATTCCTATTAGAAAAATCGTGTTGACTGTGCATTGCTTAGAAGATCTAGTTCAACTCTTCAGCCTGATACACAATACCACTTGTTGCCTCTTTGGCCTCATCTCTTCATTTCTTGCTAATGTACTTACATCTCTTCCTCTTCTACCCCAGAGCATGATGATTCATATTTACTGTTTACTGAGCCCTAAATTTTCAATGCATCTTTACTGTTGCATGCAGTGTTTATTTTGCTTAGAATAAAATTAATGACTTCATTTCATTGGCTAATTGCTACTAGTCCTGTAAGATACAACTCAGATATAACCCAACTTTAAGGAGGTTTGAATTATTAGTGTAGATTTCTCCTCCTAGATCATTCCATTTTATCCTGTATCTGAATCTGTGTCAGGGCATCCCTGACATAGAATGTTACTGTATGTTTATTCATCTGCCTTCTTTAAAATGTAATACATTTCGTCATAATAAGTGCTGTACTTCGTAACTATAACCCTAGCACCCAACATTGGGCATGGCACATTCTTGGTCAGCGTTGAATGCCTGAAATAGTGATTTAGAAAAGGGTTGGCAGATATTATAACTTAATAGGCAAGAAACCCTATACAAATATGTTAAGTAAGTGAGAGAGATCTACGTTGAAATACATCAAATCCAGGATGGTAGGTAACAGTATTAAAATAGGTTTTCTTTGGAGAATAAAGGGTGAAAAATAAGTCTGGGATGCTCACAGTGGCCAAAAATTCTGAAGCAGTGTGTGTGTGTGAGTGTGTGTGTGTGTGTGTATGCCAGTAACTGTTCTAGTTTTTAGAAATGTAGTAGTAATTTTTAAAAAAAGAAAGATCTTTTGGAGCTTCTATTTTGGGATAGGAATGGGGAAGAAAACAAGCACAAGATAAATAAAAAATGTTTTAGATAGTCACAAGTGCTACTAAAGAAAAAAAAATACACTTCCAGAATAGAAGATGACAAGGCCAGGGGTGGTAGATAACTGTGTTGTGACTAGTGATGTGAGAATGCAGAACCCAGAGCCCAGAGTTGGCTTATAATTAGTGTCTGTCCTCTACGAATGGTGGATGAGAGAAAAAGGATTTTCCCCAACATGCTTTTCCAAATCTCCACATTTTTGCAGTGATGTTAAAGATGCTGGCTTGATGATTAAAAATGGAGAGTTTTGAATATCACACAAAGGAGAGCCTCTTATTTCATAGGGAGAAAGCCTGAGTTAGGATGGTAAAGAATTTTCAAATCTTAAATGAAGTCACAGAAAAGAAATGCAGTTCAGTTTCCAGTCGAAATTCTCATACCAGGAACTTCTCATTGAAGGGAGTATACATTCACCTCTCAAATAATGAAAAGACATGAAATGTTTGGTTAATTGTAGTAAAGAAAATACTGAAGATCTCAAAGTATTGTATATGGATAACAAGTAATATTACTTAACAGAAACGTCACATTTCTTTGTGAAATTTCCAGTACATGCAGTGTTTTGATGTTCATGTTGTTCGATGCTCAGGCTTGTTTGCATTTACAAAAGAATCTTTATACTTAATTCTTCATGGAATATTGAGAGCACAACTTATTTTCATGGTTAGCCAAAAAAGATAGACTTTATATTGCTATCAAAAACTTATCCACAGGCTATAACTACTTTCAAAAAGAATTTGTTATTCAGATAAGGGGTTTTTTTTGGAATTAGGCCAAAATAAACAAATGTTTTAAAAACTACCAAGAAAATACAGAGAAAATTCTTAAGATGGAAATATTTATGCTCACAACCACAGTGATGCTGTGTATTTAAACTGATATTCTGTAATGTAAAAAACGTATCAGGTTGAGCTCAGAAGATTCAGGTACAAATCTTCTCCATTTCTGATTTGTCAGGGCAGACAGAGAGGAATATGATTTGGAAGAGCAATATAATACTCAGCAATCGCTTTGAGAGCAAAATAAGTGGCTCTATAGTTTCAAAGTCAGAGTGTTAAATTGGGTTTATGATATAAGCAGCATACACTGGTAGAATGAGATAGGGTGATGTGAAGTAAAGTTAGAGCGATACGATATTGGTGGTTGTTCAAACAGGAAGGATACTGTCTTCTAGCAGCTTCAGTAGCAGGAATTAGGGATTCCATTTTTGGGAAAAATGGTAGAATATAATGTTATAGTGGGCCTAGAACCAAGACATTAAGCCATTTACTTGTCTAGGACTCATTATAATCATTTTCTAGGTACAGGATGGATCCTAGATGAGAAGTTGTATTAGTTGTCTGTTGCTGCATAAGAAATTAGTACAAATGTAATGGCTTAAAACAGCATCCCTTTATTAGCTCACAGTTCTACAGGTTGGGATACTGGCATGGAGTGACTAGGTTCTGTGTTCAAGGTCTTAAAGGTCTGAAATCAGCATTTTTAAACCCTTGTCAGATAATTCTAACATCTAATTCATCTCTGTTGGCATCATCTGTCACATCTTATTCAAGCTGTCATGTATCTGGTTCTTGGTATAAGTAGTGATATTTTATTGTCTTTTGGACATTTTGGCTATTATGTTAGGATACTTTGGTCCCTATTTAAAGTGTTTTGTTTTCTTTTAATTTTTAGCAGGCATTCACTCTTTATAGGTTTGGCACACATTTCCTGTACTTTTATGGACGGTGGTTCCATGATAACCTAATTTTCTGACCCTTTGTGGTACTCTTATGGTCTGTTTCTCTTGTGCAGGTTGGGTTACCTCTGGTCCCTTCTCATGCTGCTTATGGGGTCTGAAGTAGCTTCCCCAGGATACGGCACTTGGTGCTTCTGGTGAGGGAAGGGAATCTCTGGAACACGTGATGAAGAGTCCTTCCTGGGCCAGGCACTTGTGACAGGGTCTCCCTGGACTGTAAGGAGTGGAGGGTGCTTACCAGGTTGAGAGCTTTCTGTGGAGGGATCTCCGTTGCCGGTACCAGCAAGTTGCCTGATGTTTCTGGGAAGGGGAGAGGAGCCTCAGGCCCATCTGAGGAGAGCATTGTCCAGGTGGGAGCTTTTTGTGGTAGGAGCACTTTTGCTGGGACCCTTAGCCACTGATGTGTCTGGGTGGTGAAGGGGGATCTCAGGCCCAGTGGGGAAGGAAAGCACTTTCCCTGGTCACTTAGTGTCATCAGGGCTTCCAATTGTTCGTCCTTGCAGGTTCTGCAAGGCTCGCCTGGTGTTTGGGGGATTCCCATTTGATGTGATGGAGGAAGAGCCTCTTTGAGCCACTTCCTGTTACTAAGTTGGGAGTTAGGAAATGCTGGGCCTGGATCACATTTTTTTGTTGGTGGAGTGTCATAATGTGCCCTGCCATGAGGCTGTTCATCCATTCTGAGGGTCCCTAGGCAATTCACCTTCTCTAGACCTTTCAGAGATCTCCTTTGGTTGTCTCATATTATTTGCAGGATATATAGTTGTGCGTATAAAGGGGGAGCAGGGAGAGGGGAGTATAAACCATCTTATCTGGATTAGAAGTCCTCTCTGTGCCTTTTAAGTTCCCACCTGATTAGGTCAGGCTCACTCTGGATAATCTCCCAATCAACTGTGCTATATATCATAATCTAATAATGGGAATGATATTCCATCACATTCACAGGTCTCATACTCAAGGGGAGGGGCTCCTACAAAGATCATTGGGCATCATCTTAGAATTCTGTCGACCACAAAAGGTGCATGTGAATGTACTGAAGCATTAATTAAGCAATTATCATCCTTTGGAAGGTTTTAATCTGTTAGGATAGTATGAAAGCCAAGTACTGTTATAATTATTCTACTCACTTTAAATGAAGTATATCTGATATCAAAAATACTTCCTAAAAATCAGACTATTCAAACAACTTTCAGAAGTTAATGTAAATTTCAGAGGTTTGATCCAAGCCTTCATTTCTGGCCATGCAGATATCTTCTGTGTGAAAAATATGCTACCTCAAAGATGTTTTCAAAAACTTCACCACCACTCCCCATTTATATTTTGTAGTTATGTGCAAATACTGTGGCTGCCAGCAATTCACAGAAAAAAGAAATGTCAGTGATGTTTCTCACTTTAACTTTTTAGAGAAGGTGTATACTTAACACGGCCTACATTTGTATAGGTTGCACATTGCACAAAATTTCTGATTATTTCTTTAGGTTATAATACAATGTACTCTCACCTATACCAGGATTGAAAAATTTAAGCAAAATTTTCTGGACTGGCCAATACAACCCCCCAAAAATAGTCTTCAGGCTGAATTAGGAGAAAAGTCCTTCACTATGTTTAGGTTGGGAGGAAGCATGACCTAAATTTTGATTTCAAATAGTCGGGGTTTTGGGTGATGGTTTTACTGGGGACAATTAGAATTGAACTATGTAGACATGTTTCTTGAAGCCAAGTTTTACCTTTAAGGCTTTCATATTGCAGCTTGTGAGGCTCCAAGCAGCAATTGGCTACTTTGGGTCATTCACACAAGGATTCAGAGTCATATATAAACCATAAAACCCTTTATAAGAAATCAGAATCTGTTTTAAAAATTAATTATATGAACTAAACATATATAGAAAGAAATTGAAGCTTGAATATATTGAAGAAGCAAAAATTAAAGACATACCTATAACTGCCTTTATCCTTAGTTGTTTACAATCACAGCAAATCAAAGTGTGACATGTTTAAGAGAAAGGTAATTAAGTTCTAAGGCTTTGTCATCTTATCACTTTTAAAAATACAAGATCTGAGTAAATGAAAGAAAATAGAGAGGGTTGTTAAAGAGCTGAGTCATAGAGTGGAATAGAGAACAAGCGGAAGTGGAAGAGGCAAGAAAGCATACACAGGCTGGGTTTGAAGAGAGTTGGGAATGCTGGTTGTGGTAGATGGTCTCTGATTTGCTTACCGGATCTACTCGCCATCCTTCTTAACCCTGCTTCGTGATTCCAGGAGGCTGATCTTTATCAGCTTCATGGACCAGTCTCTCTGTGTCTTCAGGTTGGGTTTGGTTAATATGAACTACTGATAAGTGATTAGAAGTCAGGAGGAAAGAAGGCAAGGGTATTTATTTCCATGATCTGCCCCCTTCCAAACTTTAGGTTGGCAGTGGATGCCATTTTCTAAGGTTACATCTCTTGTTGGGTGGGCTTCTCCTATAACTCGAAGACATTCTGGGTTGCAGGAACTGCTATCTCTCTATGCCCCTTCAAACCTAGTGGTTATAATACTGGCTTCTCACAGCTGCTAGCCTCAGGGTACTTCATCATCTCTTGGTTTCCCTTCATTCTTTACACACTTTAGTCTCTTCATTAAATGCTATTCCATCACGCTTTTAAAGTGTGCCATCAGTTTTTAGCTAGAACTGACTGATACATTGGTAGTGGGGAATAGGAGAAACGTTAAGGTAGTGTTAGGGAGGTGGGATAAACTGCTGTGGAGAGAGATAGGAAGAGAAGGGTTTCAAAGCTTTTTATGGCATTCTAGGAATGTAACATGACTTCTTTATGTGAATGACTCTAATGTTGTCTTAAATGGCTTCTTAATTATTGATATTTGGTTGGGTTTCTGTTTCTTTGCATGCACAACCAGGATTCAACAGGGCTAAGAGATGTCTGGGATTTACATGACGAGATAATACTACTAGGATCTATCTAGATTCATTATATCATATTAAGACATTTCTCCCATGGAATCAGGAACATCCCAACCCAGTGCACATGCTAAGTTTTTATTGAAATTCAGTGAACTGCTATGGTGTGAAATTAATTTTTATTGTCAGTCCCCTGCGTCGGCAGGCCGACTCTCAAGCCCTGCGCCACCAGGGAAGCCCTATAACACTTTATATAGCTGAGAATTCATCGATCAGGGTTTTCACTCTCATTGGAATCCACTACTTGCCTACGACAAATCGGACACGTAGAGTTCTCAGACAGCCAGCGATCAATGCAGTGAATGTGATATTCATGGGAGCAAGGTAGTATGCGAAGCTTGCTGTTTTCTGTGTACTCTGTAAGGCAAATGCTACAGGCTTTTAGTGCATCATTTTCACCAAAAGATCTTACAGCCAAGCTGTCAATCTGTGCTTTGGTGAGTCCTGTAGTTTGCAGATTATGGGAGGACCCAGAGTCACTTTCATCAGATATTATTAGGCTAATTTGTATACCCCCTTGGCTGGTCTCTGATGATAAGTTTGTTTCTTCAATGCCTTCAAACATCCGTGATCTAATTCCTGAATTTTCATCACTTGAGCTGGAACCAGAAATAGGACTAGAACTGGAACTAGACGTACAATTGGGGCTTGAATGCCAACTCAGTGTGGAACTTGAATGGGTATCATAGCTAGCATTTGAATCAGAACCAAATGTACCACTACTACTACCATTAGGTGACTCTAGCCATTCCATGTTTTGACTTGGACGTGAGACACTATGCTCTAAATTACTGTCACTGTCCATAAGGTTATTTGAGTTACTAAATTCTGTCATTGTCTGCCTTAACGTGCTCTGAATTGGAAGAGATGTTGTATCATTTAAGCTAGTATTTAACGTTCTGCAAACGGGATTTCTAATGGTATTGACATAAGCTCTCACACCTGCCTGCTCAGAATGTGAATACATATGCCTCAGTCCTCGTTCACTTTCAGAAGTGACAGTGTTGTTTGGTGTCTCAGATGTTAACTGAGTTCTACTAGCTCTGCTGTCTCTCTGAGAATATGCTCCAGAATGAACTTGTCCTACTTCAAGATTGAAGGGTATGGTTGGATATATTTCCCTCATTCCCCAAGATTCACCACTGCTGGTTGTATCTGGAGAATTTTCTCCATGAACGGCATTCCTTGTTCTAGAAGTTTCAATAAGACCGCTATTTTGCAACTCAAATCCAGTCATTTGCTGTGTCAATATTTCTTGGTGCTCAGTTCTAGAAAATCTCGCATTCTCACTTAGCAGAGGCTGCTCAAAATTCTGAGAGGGTATACTATGATTAAGTCTTTGTACAATTTCCCTAAGTGAACGTGGAGGCGACCAACTTTCAATTCTTGCTCTGGTTCTCCGATACTCTGGGCTCCTACTTCTTGCTCGTCTCTGACTGGTGGTAGGTGGGAATTCCATTAATGTTTCAGTTGTATCTTGTTCAGGCATAGATGGTCTTGTAAATATTGATTCAGATTGTGGACTTTCCACTTGCCTTTGGCTGTCTTCCATATTTTCTCTTCTGGGAAGTCTTGCAGACGCTACATATTCACTCTCTGGATTTGGACTCCCATTATCAAGGTTAGCATTTATTTCTAAACTGAATATGAACTGATCACTTTTAAGATTAATTTGGCTCTCTTCTCTCCAAGATTGGTTTTCTCTTTGTCCACTTGTCATATTTTCAGTTTGTCCAGAACAGTTAAGCCAGTCTATTAGAGAGTCACCACTAGACACGTCATCTGAAGAGTCTCCTCTGTCTGTTCACAAAAAGAAATGGGGAGGGTGTATAAAAGAACCACCAAAATTAGAACCATCATAAAATAGCACTCTGAAACTTTGTTTCAAAAACAAACAAAAAATGAGAACTTAAATACTCAGGTGTTTTCAACTGATTTCACATTTATAGAGTTAATATTTTATAAACTGCACTGTGTAGATTTATAAGTAAAGGTAGAAAAGTTTCGATTCCATCCAAGAAGAGTGAGCTAATCCTAGATAAACTTAGAGAATTTTTAAAAAAGGGAATCCGGAGGAAGTCTATGTTTCAGTATTTCATCATATACACAGCCCTGTGTACCACTGTCGGAGGAATGTCAAGAGACTTTTTTTTCAGTCCACTGTCAAAACACTAATGCAATTAAACAAGGTAAACACCAGTTAAGGTGCAATGCTAGTAGTTTAGTTCAATTTACATTATTGTCTAATTTTCATTAGTCTCCAACATGACTACTTGTAGGCTCTTCACTTATGTGCTTTTGATAATAGATAAGCTGTTTTAAAATATAAGGTTATTGCCCAAACATAAACAAGTTTTATAGGTTTAAAAGTGTTTGCATTTTGAATACTTCTTAATGTTACCAAGATTTTTAATTGACATTAAATTGAAGGTCAGATCAAATGAATAGACTGAACCTAGCATGGTACATATAAGACCATATTCAAGAGCCAAAGTATTATAGTATCCTCTTCATTAGACAGCAAAATCCTCTACTTCACACTGGGAGGGAGGACACCAGACCTGAGGTCCGAGCAGTGTTTCTCAGCCTTAGCTCTACTGACATTTTGGTGCTGGACAATTCTTTGTTTTGGGGAGCTATCCTGTGCATTGTGGGATCTTTGGCAGCATCCCTGGCCTCTGCCCACTAGATGCTAGTAACACCCATGCCTCCCCTGTGACAACCAAACATATCTCTAGCCATTGCCAAATGTCCCCAGGTGTTGAAGAGAGCACAATTGTCCCCAGTGGAGAATATTTCTGTTTGCTTTTTTTACATGTCTATGTAGAAAAAATAATTCAGGAAGTAGGAGGGACTTTCAGTTGAGGTCGAAAACCAAGAAAAATACAAATAGGCTACTTTGCACTGTTTCCCAATTAAAACAACCCAAATGTGAATCAGGAAAACAAACAAACATACCTTGACATGCTCACCAAAAATCAAGTAAATGCCAGTTCTTTTTATGAGAAGTTACTTACCAAATTAATGTAAGTCACTTCTGTATAATTTACTATTTACTATTATGAAGTTACTATTTCCTATTATGAAGTTCCTTATTCATCCCATCCGATTCCCTCCAAAAGCAAAATATACCTGTATTTTCATCTGAGTCTTGTGGGGCGTTTTCTTTAATTAGCTGAAGTCTTCTCAGCAACTCTTCTTCCGTACTTTCACCTGGAATGCCTAGAAGATTGTTGTCTCTCGTAAGTTCGTAATCTTCTTCACTCAGATTATTTACGAACCTGGAGAAATCTTCTTCCCGAACCAATCGGTCCGTTTGACTTATGTGTTGGGCCGAAACTCCATCTCCTTCATCGTTGGAATCCGAGTTTTCCACCTTAATAAACAAGTGGAAAATTATCTGAAATTCACGACGTGGTGTTGAAATTCACCAATGGTCGTTTCGTTTTCTTCGCTTTCTACTTCCTGCCAGAGTGTCCGGTTCCGACTCAGTCGGATGACCCTCCGCACAGATTCCTCCCTTCTCCCTTCCCGACTCAGTTCTGTGGCCCCTGGTGACGCAACAGTTGGGAGCCGCCTCTAGCCCAGAACTTGCTAGACGTTGCCTAGGCACCCATTATCTTCCCCGCTGTTACCGAGTAGGGACTGGATTCAGGTTAGGTTTCATTTCATTCACAACCAGCCAATGTTACTGAGGGTTTATAGTGTACCAAGCACCGTGCTTCACCTCGTTTCACCCACAGGAGCCTATTCTCAGGTTTTCAGGCTCTGATATGCTCTATTTGTTCGTTACATTCCATATGACTGCCTTCTTCAAAATGCCATGCCAAAGTCAGCCTAGTTCAATGCAGCAATTCTCATTTTCAGGTGCCCAGGGACCTCCGCCTTTTCTCCTCATGAATTTCTCAAATCCTAGACTCTCACTAAGAAAGCCCACAATTTTTGATAATTTACCAGGGCCCTGGCTGAGTCTCTTTAGTGTGTCCTCTCCCTTTTAACTGTTAATGGCTTCATCTTGCATTATATGGTCCTTCAGTCTTGTTTCAAACAAACAAGAAACACCAAAACTTTGGCAGGCTTTTCTGCTCAGCCAGGGAATTCCTTCTCCACAAAAGCATCAGGTTCATTTTTGTCCTCCTTTCTCATAAATATTATAAATAGTACTTAAGCAAAACTAGCCAGAACATCACAGGAACTTTTAGGACAGATACATAATAGTTACTTTGTCTGCCACAGTGAGTACTGACTTTGCTGATTTTGTCGCATGTATCACCTGAAAGGCTTGGTGAAAATAAAATAACTCTCATTTGCAATGCTATCTGGAGGAGACCTCTAATTCACTCTCAGTACACAGCTTAGAAGTTGAAGGAGCTGTGTAAATTCACAGTTGTTGTTTTGTTCACGGTCCACAGCAGTCTTTCTTCTTTGTTCTCAAGGAGATGGAAGGATGGTAACTTTACTGGTGTGACGGTGAAGAATCTAAGACTATGTCCTGCTTTTGACATTTGTTCCACGCCTTGTTTAACTTAAGCTAGAAAAATCAATCTTTCCCCTCTGAATCAAATCTCAGCAAGACTTTGCATGAGAACAGAATCCCCTAGACTACCCTGCCTCCTTTATGGACTTCTGAGTGTATTTGTTATCTTTCACTGAAGTTATTCTTTTCACAGGGGAACTCTGTTGTAAACTTGTTTGCTGTGCCTCAATCAAAACTAGCAGTATTATGAAAATTCAGCGTGATTTGTACTCTTGATGCAGGAAACCCTCACAATCGTTAGTGTTCTTGAGAGTGATTGATTCAGTTTAATTCAATTCAATCAATTCAAGTGTCAAGTATGTTTAGCGTTTGTTAAATGTCAGTCATATTATCGGATATTAAGATACAAAGATGCGTATATTTAAGAATCTGTTGTCATTAGAGTATAACAAACAATTGAGCTACACAGAGGTAAAATTACAGTTTTGAGGAGAAAGTGATTTGAGTGAGAGAGAAAATCGGTTTCACTGCATTTGGGGTTTAAAGGATGAACAGGAGTTTTCTAAGTGAATGAAAGGGGGAAATATTTTCAAAAGTGAGAACAGCAACTGCTAACACTCATAAAACAACAAGGATAGTAGATTTTAATTACTAAAAAAAGACATTAGTTAAATTGGCAGAGCAAGGCCAAAAAATGGAGATCTTTATGACATGTTTAGAAGTTGGACTTTATCATTAGTGCAATGGAAAGATGTTGAAGTCTTTAGACAGTTGATGGTCAAATTTGCAATTTAGAAATAATATTGATAGTAGTGTTGAGGATGAATATGATGGGCAACAGTTCAGATGGGAGGGTCAGAAATAGATAGCGGGCAGCCTAGGCTAGTGATGATAAGGATCTGAATCAGGGCAAAGGAATATGATTAAAATGAAGGACTTTAACAGATCTCTAGGCAGCAGAACTGATTAAACCTAGTAATATGTTGGAAAGAGGGAAAAGTGGGGAGGGGGAATATATGAGGGAAAGGCAGGGGTCAGGATTACTTCTGTATTTCTGTCTTTGCTTAGTGGACAGTGGTACCAATAAGAAGTAACACCTGATTCTGAAGTTGTATGGTTTAGCTTAAGAGGGAGCATGATTGCTTATGATTAGAATAGTATGCAAGTTACCTGAAGATTCAGAAAGTCTTACAGTCTTTCCAAATTTAGGTACAGAAGCACATGAACTATTAATAGCCCCGGATGTTTGGTGTTCCCTGTAGTTGGCTCTCAGTGTCAATGACTCTAGCTTCCTGAACTATTTGTTCCTGGTTATGTCCCAATTCTGGTGCAAGTAACAGGGTATAGGGATCATCATCCCAGAGACCTACTTATTGACCTTGATTATTTAAATAGAAGCCACCAATATAGCTGTGCTTTACACTTAGTTCTCTCATGTCTTGACTTTCCTTCTGAGTATTGCAGTGTAGGTTCAGTAGTTTTTCCTCTGGATGGCAATATTGCTGCTTTGGCCTTTGTTCTATCCCTTGTCTTGATATCAGAAGTCTTCTGAAGATATTTTTTCTTCACTTCTCATTTCAGAGATGGGAGGTGCATCAGGAAGTCCGCAGGTTGACTAAGCATCACTCGAAGTTGAGTTGGAGGACAAGAGGTTGAAGATGGAAAGCTGCTTACTTTCAAACAGAGTCAAGCACTTAAAAATTTGGCCAATCCATTGTTTATGATGTGGTGAAAAAATGGGGTGTGTGTGAGCAGATTTGGCTGTTCTTTTATCCTGGTTGTAATAATGGAGTTTTGTAATCAAGAGTTTTCTTTTACTGACTCTGTCCAAGGAAGCTTCTGAACAGATTCTATGACTCAAAGGGAGACTGAAAATAAGCAAGAGATAGCATTCTCCCTGAAAATGGGTAAAAGGAGTTCCGTGGCTTTAGAACTGTAAGAAATGATCAAGACATATATTCCAGATACCTATTGCAGTATAACAAACCATTCCAAAACGCAGTGGTAGATACAATAGAAACCATGCTGTTATAGTCAGGACTTTGTGAGCTAAGAATAAAGATAAAGAATACTGGGGATGGCTCATCTCTGCTCCATCATGACTGGGCCTCAGCTGTGGTGGCTTGAATGATTGGAGATAGATTAGATAACTTGACTGGTGTCATATGTCTGGGGCCTTGGTTCTGGCTAAGTTTTCTTTGAGTCACATCTTTTGGTGCTGAAATGTCCAACCAAGATGGCATCTTCATTCACAAATCTGGGGCTTGAGTTGGGCTGCACAGGCTGAAAAGTCTGGGGCTGGTTTCCTCTCTGTCTCTGTCTTTCTCCATGAAATTTCTCAGTGTAGTTTTGGAGGCTTAGCAACCTGGATATCTCAAAGTAGTTGAACTCTTACATAGTGAGTGGCTTCACCCAAAGTAAACATCTCAAGAGACTTGGCTGGAATCTGTAAGTCTTCCTATGACTTAACCTCACAAGTGCAAGAACACCTTTTCTCTTGCATTCTGTTGATTGAATAAGCCACTGTATCAGCTCATCTTCAAGAAGTGGGACACCACATTCTACCTTTCAATAGAGAGGTAACAAAGATTTTATGGTTATATTTAATGTACTATAGCACATGATGAAAAAAATCTTATAATGATGACTTTTCAGTTGAAGTGGAAATTAATCTCTCCCTCTGTTTTCTGAATTGCATTATTCTCTGGGTAAAAATAAAAAAAGGGAGGACATAAAATCTGAAGTTCTTTGCATTCAGCCTGATTTTAAAGATACCCGATTAAGGATCTTTTTATTATGTAATAGTTTTCCCACATCAGAGACCATTGGTAATATTAAGAGCTATTTACTGAGCAACTGTAATTGCTAGACACTCTGCTTGTGTTTTAACTTATTTGATCTCAAGCCCCATGCAAGATAGGTATTACTATTCTCAGAGATAAAGGCATTGAGGCTGATGCAAATTAAGTGATTTTCTCAAAGTTACAGTAATAGATAATATGTTTAGATTCAAACAAGGTCTATAGGATGACTCTCCCTGTTTTGCTCTACTCCGCTATGTTTAATGAAAACACAATTTTAAACATCATTACACAAACGTAGTAAAATCTCAGTTAAATGAGGTGCTTGAATCATGTTTGATCATTTTCGTGTGCCATTTCAATTCTGCTTTGGAGTTAGTCTAGAATATCTTCGTTTTAACTTAATAAAGAGTAATTTTAAATCAAGAAGTAAACATAATTAAAGCTTGATAAGATATTTCATATTTATGTATTTTTCTTTCCTACCAGAAGGATGGGTTAAAAGCTTAAAAGCATTGATGCAGAAAAATGAATATAAATATGCATGTCTCATGGAATCTACTGGAATTGGTTCTTTGACATAAATACTTGTTTTGAATCTAAACAAGAAATTCTTGTTAATTGAAATCACACCCTTTCCACTTACATAGGCTTGACACTAGGAATTAGTTTCATCTCTTCCTTATTCTTACCTCTAATTATGGAAATAAAAATGTATTTATTTAGCAAGGTCTCATCCCTCTTATGATTTCCTTTCTTCCTGGTTCTGCTCAGATTTAGACTTTTTTTTTTTTTTTTTTTTTTTTTTTTTTTGCAGTACATGGACCTCTCACTGTTGTGGCCTCTCCCACTGTGGAGCACAGGCTCCAGACGTGCAGGCTCAGCGGCCATGGCTCACAGGCCTAGCCACTCCACGGCATGTGGGATCTTCCCAGACCGGGGTACGAACCCATGTCCCCTGCATCGGCAGGCGGACTCTCAACCACTGTGCCACCAGGGAAGCCCAGATTTAGACTTTTGATAGCTTTTCTATTAGTGCCGTGTCAGTGGTTAGTTTGCTTCTATGCTTTCTCTAGTTTTGAGCCATTTTACACACTTTCTCTGAGGCATGCTCCAGGTCTGTTATTCACAAGCAAGTTAGTTCATACTTCTGCACATTTGTTTATTTGTAAAGTCTTACCTCCTAGATTATTGTAATAAATAAATAAACTTACATATACATAAATAATATTCTGTTTGTTTGAAAAGCACTCTGACTTTTTGTGAAAGAGACTCACTTCCCAATTTTACAGCATTAATCTGAGGAACAGGGGCCTGCTGGAATACTCCCCAGGGACAGAGGCTGGCAGGTGCCATCTTCCTGCTCTCTCTCTGCCTTGATAAAACTGAAAGGTGCCATCTTTTTTCCCCTTTTTCCTTTCCTGCAGGTGACAACTTTGTGCTCCAGCCAGCTGGCTCCTTCTTCCCTGCTCTTCCTCTGTCTTGCTATATATATATATATATTTTCTTTTTCTTTTTCTTTTTTTCTTTTCCCTCTTTCCCTTTATTCAAATGGTGTCATCTTTGCACTCTTCCCACCGCCTCACTCAGCCAGTAAGCATCATCTTCACACTTTCCTTTTGATGTGCTCCAGAGACCCAGAATCTCCAAGACAGGAGATCCCATTTTTGTGGCCTCCACTCAGGGGATGCTCCTTGATCACCTGGCTCTGGAGGCCAGGAGGGATTTCTTTTCTGGGTCCCATGGGACTGTAACAATTGGAGAGACAGTTCTTGGCAGGATACCACCCCCAGGATGTACCACTACACATCAGACTGAGACACAGCCCCAGTCTTTACATGAAAAAAGCCTATTTGCTAGTAGGGACAAGACTTAAGAGCAGACTTCAGGTTCAGCACACATCTAGAGGCTACGGATGTGCTCTCAGGGAAGGTAGGCTGGGGGTGCCATCTCTCCACCCTTACTCTGCCTTACTACAGTTCACTGGTATCTCCCAGAATGGAGCTTGTACACTTATGTGAAGCACTGTTTTCTTGTGACTGCTCCCCGGGGAACACCTTCAGATTGCTTGCTTCTGGGGCGCAGCTGGGCTTACACTTGCAATCTCACAAGGCTAAATATATTTGCATTCTTTAAAAGCTGTTACCAAATTTTCTGGCTTCCTATCAACCTGAATCTAGGTACTGCCTGAGATCCTCCACTTTGGGTTGCTCATTTGTCTTGGCACACCCTCAACTCCTGGGATGGTGTGCCAGGTCTATTAAAAATAAACTGCTTAGACAATCACAAAGATTTGAGAGGCAACCAAGAGTAGACAGGGTTAAATGACAAGGTTCATCTGTCACACAGCTCTTCAAGACTGGGAGATGTGGCTATTTCACTTAATGCATAGAAACCAACACAGAGAGTCAAGCAAAATGAAGAAAGAGAGGACTATACTCCAAAAAAAGAACAAAATAAAACCTCAGGGAAAAATCTTAATGAAATGAACATAAGTAATTTACTTGATAAAGAGTTCAAAGTTATGGTCATAAAAATGCTCACTGAACTCAGAAGGAAAATGGATGAAAACAGTGAGAACTTCAACGAAGAAACAGAAGATATAAGAAAGTTCCAAATAGAAGTCACAGAACTGGAGAATGCAATAATTGAACTTAGAAATACAGTAGATGAAGCACAAGAAAGAATAGGTGAACTCAAAGACAGGTCAGAGGAACTCATCCAATCAGAGAATAAGGAAGAAAAAAGAATGAAAATAATGAATATAGCTTAAGGGATTTATGGCACATCAAATGGAATAACATTCACCTTATAGGAACTCCAGAAGGAGAAGAGAAAAGGGGGCAGAAAACATTTGTAGAAATAATATCTGAAAACTTTTCCTAACCTGGGGAAAGAAACAGACATCCAGATACAGGAAGCCCAGAGAGCTCCAAAGCAGGTCAACCTAAAGAGATCCATACCAAGAAATATGAAAATTAAAATGTCAACGTTAAAGATAACAAGGGAATCTTAAAATCACCAAGAGAAATACAACTTGTTATATAACTTGTTATATACAACTTGTTATATAACTACATCAACCTAAAAAGCTTCTACACAGAACAATAAACAATCAACAAAATGAAAGGGCGAGCTACAGAATGGGAGAAAATATTTGCACATCATGTATGTGATAAGGTGTTAATATCCAAAATATATGAGGAACTCATACAATGGCTATATATATATAGATAGATAGATAGATAGATATAGATTCTCAAAAAATTCAATTAAAACTTGGGCAGAAGAATTGAATAAAAATTTTTCCAATGACGGCATCCAAATCACCAACAGGTTCATGAAAAGATGCTCTACATCACTAATCACCAGGGAAATGCAAATCAAAACTACAACGAGCTATCACCTCAAAGAGACTAAGAGGTAACAAATGTTGACAAGGATGCAGAAAAGGAAACCCTTGTGCACTGTTGGTGGGAATGTAAATTGGTACAGCTGCTATGGTAAACAATATGGAGTCTCCTCAAAAAATTAAAAAGAAAACTACCATACATTAGCAATCCTGCTTTGGGTGTATATATATCCAAAGAAAATGAAATCACTATTTCAAAGAGATATCTGCACTCACACGTTCATTGCAGCATTATTCACAATTGCCGAGAAATGGAAACAACCAAAGTGTCCATACATGGGTAAATGGATATAGAAGATTTGGTACGTACATAGATGGAATATTATTCAGCCATGAAAAAGAAGAAAATCCTGCCACTTGCAACAACATTTATGGATCCTTGGCGCATTATGATGAGTGAAATAAGTCAGAGAGAGAAAAATAAATACTGCATGATGTAACTAAATTGTAGACTCTAAAACAGCCAAACCCAGAGAAACAGAGAATAGAATGGTTGTTGCCAGGGGTTGGGGTTGGGGGAAATGGGGAGATGTTGACCAAAGGGTAAAATATCCAGTTAGCACATGAATTTCTGGGAATCTAATCTACAGCATGGTGACTGAGGTTAACAGAACTGTATTATATACTTTAAAGTTGCTAAGAGAGTAGATCTTACATGTTCTCACCGAAAAAATAATGTTATTTATGCGAGGTAACGGAGTTGTGTTAACTAGCTCCGCTGTGGTAATCATTTCACAACATGTAACATACCAACAGGTTGTACACCTTAAACTTACACAATGCTATATGTCAATTACATCTCAATAAAGTTAGAAAAATACAGAAAACAGACTGTTGCACAACATTCAAGCAAAAATACTAGTTTTGGGCTGCTTTTTCTTGAATTTAGTCATTGTTCCTTCTTGAATCTGTTTTGTATCACATGATAGCAGACTCATACAGGCAGCTTACTTCTGATCAGGTGCAGCCAAAAAGAAGCAAATGATGGTATATGGGAGTTTAGGGATAAGCTACGAGATTTCTCCCTTTCTTCCTCTACTTTGTGAAGATTCTCCAGCAGCAACTTTGTAACTTCCATGGCTCCAACTCCAATGAGACAGAACTGGTATGGTCTGACATTGATGATCATTTAACCTGGCCCTGGACTCCTTTACAACCCTCTGCTTAACTCTGCCTTTCCAGCATAGGGGTAAAAGTAAATTCCTGTTCCTACTAATCACTCCATTATCTAGGTGGCCCTTCTTTACTTCTCAGAAGTTTCATCACTGGTGTTCTCAATACCCTGTATTAAATTTATTTGCAAAGACTTGAAACAATTTCTATTTTATTTGTTATAGGCAAATACAGTATAATAAAATTTCCAAATATTAAAAAAAAATTAGAAGAGACATGAAATCTCAAAATGGGGAAATGTTAGCCACATTTAGGAAGAAAATGTACTAATATTATTGGAGGAGAGAATTCAGGAATTGGAAGATAACACTAATGAGTTTGGAAGGTATAAGACTGTGGAGAAGTTTGAATGGTGGGCTTTATGCCACCGGAAATAGGGAGTGATTCAAAGTTCTATAAAGATTGTGCTCACTTCAGCAGCACATATACAAAGTTTTATAAGATTAATCTGAAAGTGGTAGGCAGTTTGGAGTATGTGATGGAGTGATGTCAAAGAAAAATTGCACCAGATGGTTAAACAGGCAAGGAGTACTTTACTCAAGATGATTCTGTAATAGGGGAGAGAGACTGAACTCCGTTCTGCTGAAACAAAAGGCATGGAAGTTTTTAGATGCCAGGATGAACTGTAGGAAAAATAGTAGAGGATGCTGGGGAAGAGGTTGGTCAATATAATTAGACCATCTCTGTTTGCTTTGGCTCTTATCAAAGTTAGGCTCCTATACTCCCCACAGAGACTGGGAAGTAGGGGCAATACCTTTCTTGAAGGTTATATTTCAAAGAGCTGACTCCCAGGTCCTTGAGAAAGACATTTCTGGGTTGGAAAAGTATCAAGTGACTAGGAGAAAATTTACATCTCAAAGGGGCAGAGAAAGAATTTACAATTTCAAGTTTCTTAAAGTAAATGTTTTCAGAAAAGGGAGGTTAAGGGCCTATGGTAAAGAAAAAACCTGTCTGAAGTTGAGCCAAACTGAGGGACACATTAAGGCCATCTTGATCAGTAGTTAAAATTAGCATTACCTTCAGGAAGATTATTTTATAAAGAAAAGCAATGCTTTAGAAACTTTCTCAGAAGAATCAAAAGTAACTGTCTGCTAGTTAGATACAGGTCAGGAATAATGAGAAAGGGCAGTTACAAAGTTAACTCAACTAATGTTCTCTGTGTTGTAGCTTTAATAAAGATGAAATAAGTAGAAAAAATAATCCATTGGTACACGGTGAGAGCCAATTGGATGGATTGCCCAATTAGAAATACTTCTTTATTTTCTAGTCATTATCAGTCAAGGATTAACAAACCTACTTTTATTAGATATACTTCTGTCTAGGGATTGAGAAATATCAATTATTTAAACTTAATCACTACTTTATTTCTGTGAGATTTTTAAAAATATACTTTGGGGAAAAGTAATGGAAGAGTGATATAGCACTAAAACATTGAAGTGAATGACATAATAAGATCCTATCTTTCTCAACTTAAGGAGAAAAAAAGGGAGGGCAAAAGAAATGGGCAGAAAGTAAGTTTACCTACCAGTCATTGTGTCAAGTGTTTTCATATATTTATCTAATTTAATACTCACAAAACAATGAGACATAAGATATTTATCCCATTCCGTAGATGAAACTCTGTTTACAAAGTAATATATCAACCAATTGTAGAGCTGACCCTTGAATTTAAGGCCTTACGTCTGTTGAAATGCAAGAGCCAAACCCTGCTAATACAAGGTGCTTAGAATAGGTAGACTTCAGTGAGCAGGAAAAGTAGAGCATGCGTGAACTGATGACAAGTTTTGCTGATCTAGTAGCTTTGTGAGATTTGTCTAGATCCAAAGACCCTTGCTCTACTAAACCATCAAATTAGAGGTGGTCTCCTTCTTAAACAACCAATATTTGCAGAGCTATTCAGACTTTGGGTCATGGTATTTTTTCAAGGATTAACTATTATCACTGGCTTTTCAAATTTTAACTTTAGGAAGTCCTTGCTTTTGTTGGAAGCAATGTTAAATTTTGATGCAGTTGTTTGCAGGGATGAAACTTGGTCGCCCTCTGGAGGCTATTCTCAGGTCCGACTAGCATACCTTAATTTTGAGAAAGAAGTCAGGTCTCAACAATTTAACAACTCATTTTAAATGTGTGGAAATTATGTATATACATTATACTTTTTTAGAAGTTACAAAACATTGAGTTCAAAATGTTCAAAATATTTTAAAATGCTGAATTAAACGTTTTATGGCATAGCATGTTTGGAATTCCTGTTCTCCCTTTGGAAATGGAGATGGTCATCATTCTCCTTTTATCATGCAATATCTATACTGGGATTAAAACCGTTATTTTTTCCTCCCCTATTATAAGAACACATGGGCAATTAGTTCTATAAATTGAATGATAAAACATATGACAATACAATACACTCGATTACTACCAAGATCTTTCTTTTTAAGTTTAAAAAAAAATCTCTATATTTCCAATTAAAAAAATTTTTTTTCTTTATCTCAGATATAAAACATCAGAGCTTACAAGAACCCTTAAAAACAGAATGGCTCAAAGGATAAAAATGATTTGCTCCCTAGTTCATTCTTGTTCAGTTTTCTTGTAGAAGGTGTATTATACCAGTTAGTGTAAATTATACAAGCAAAGTTCTTGCCATATATTGGTTACAGCATTTCTACATAAAGTAAGCATTTATGGGGCTTCCCTGGTGGCACAGTGGTTAAGAATCCACCTGCCGATGCAGGGGACACGGGTTCCAGCCCTGGTTCCCGAAGATCCCACATGCCGCGGAGCAACTAAGCCCATGTGCTGCAACTACTGAGCCTGCGCTCTAGAGTCCGTGTGCCACAACTATTGAGCCTGCGCTCTAGAGCCCATGCGCCACAACCACTGAAGCCCGCGCACCTAGAGCCCATGCTCCGCAACGAGAAGCCACCGTGATGAGAAGCCCACGCACTGCAACAAAGAGTAGCCCCCACTCTCCGCAACTAGAGAAAGCTCGCGTGCAGCAACGAAGACCCAACACAGAGCCAAAAATAATAAATAAATAAATAAATTTTTAAAAGTAAGCAGTTATGAGCTGCTATAAGCCTACTGTTTCTTTACTTGATTTAAATGAATTTAATTCTTTAAATAACTGAGCAGGTAGAGAATTTAGACTCAGCCATTATTAGAGGTACCTTATACAGCCAAAGTGGTATAAAAACCCTGTAACATGAAAGTGTTGTGGAGGTTCTTCTGGTCTTCTGAGACCGGGACACCTGTACCTTTATGTCCCATTTATAAATGTTCCTGTATAATGTTTGGGATGTTGAAATATTTGATGAGATAGATACCTCATGCCTATTACATGCCTTCCCTATATCTCTCTCAACTACATCCCTCTAATGAGTTGGTGAAGCTCCAAGGCTCTATCCAGTAAAAAGGTAGTGTCAGGCAGTGCTTGTTGTACTCAATGGCTTTTAATCCTCCAACTGCCTTGTAATCTCCTCCTTCACACCTTGATGCTTAGAAATGGCATATTTCCTGAGGAAGAGGTTTCTAGGGAGTCCTGGATACTTGCTTGAAATGGGGACAGGAGGATGGAGGAACAGAAGGGAAGATGAACGGATTTTTTAATATATATATTTTTTAATTTATTAATTTATTTATTTATGGCTGTGTTGGGTCTTCGTTTCCATGCGAGGGCTTTCTCTAGTTGCGGCAGGTGGGGCCCACTCTTCATCACGGTGCGCAGGCCTCTCACTGTTGCGGCCTCTGTTGTTGCGGAGCACAGGCTCCAGATGCACAGGGTCAGTAATTGTGGCTCACGGACCTAGTTGCTCCGCGGCATGTGGGATCTTCCCAGACAAGGGCTCAAACCCGTGTCCCCTGCATTGGCAGGCAGATTCTCAACCACTGCACCACCAGGGAACTCCGGATTTTTTATTTATATAAATTTTTCTGCCATAAAAACTATAGGTACCAAGCAAAGCAATCAGGGAAATTTATATTCATGCATTAATTTACCACTTACAATGATGAGTAGATAGAGGACATTAGATAGATTAAGGAAGTATCTAGGAGGTAAATGGATAAGATTGATAATGGATAGGATATAGTGGCTGATGCGAGAGGGTGAACTCAAGGATTATTGTTAGGTGCCTGGTTTATACAACTGGGTGAATGGTGTCACTACACACTAAGACAAGTGAAAATGAAGGAGGAGAGATTCGGCAGTTTAGGGAGACCATGAGTATTTAGCTTTATGTATATTTTAAATGAACAGATTTAGATGTTAAATAAGCAACTGGATTTACAGAATTCAGATTAGAGGTCTCAGGTACACAAATGTCCAAACTTTATGGAGTTGGTAACTGAAGCTGTGTGTTTCTGTGAAATCATATTATGAGTTCTAGAGTGAGAGGACATAATGGCCTAGAACTGAATTTTGCAGAATTTCAACATTTAATGTCTGAGGAGAAGGATACGTACCTGCAAAGAAGATAGAGAATGAACTGCCGCAGAGATGAAAGGAAAACCAGAAGAGTTTTTGGGTCAAGGAAAATCAAGTCTCAAAGACAGAAGCAAATCCTACTTACAGGTCAAGTAAGTAGGAGATAAAATTTTCACATCGCATCCATGGATTTGGAAATAACTTATGAAGTACCTTTTTATTGGAGTAATAAAAGATGGATTCTATTGGGAGTGGGTTGAAGCATGAGAAGGAAGTAATAAAGTGAAGATATCAAATATAGATAAACATTTTTAAACAGCTTTATGGAGGTACAGCTGATGCACAACAAATGGCACATGTTTAATATATACTATTTGATGAGTTTGGACATATGCATAAACCCATGAGACAATTAACACAATCAAGGTAATAGAAATATCTGTCCCCTCCAAAAGCTTCCTTGTGTCCCATTTTTTCTGTGTGTGGTAAGAACACTTAACATGAAATTGACCCTCTTAACTAATTTTAAGTGCTTAACACTATTGTTAACTACAGACACTATTGGTACAGCAGGTTTCTTGAATTTACTCATCTTGTATAACTGAAAATTCATACCTGTTGAACAACAGCTCCCCATTTCTCCCTTTCCCCAGCCCCTGGCAACCAACATTCTATTCTCTGCTTCCATGAAGTCTGATTATTTTAGATACCTCATATAAATGGAATTATGCAGTATGTGCCCTTCTGTGACTGGCTTATTTACTTAGCATATTGTCCTCCAGGTTCATCCCTGTTGCCACAATGGTAGAACAACCTTCTTCTTTTAAAGTTGAAAATATTCCATTGTAAATATATACTACATGTTTTGAACCATTCATCTGTCGATGGACATTTTGGGAAAAACTTCTTGACATTGATCTTGGCAATGATTTATTGGCTATGACACCAAAAGCACAGACCACAGAAGCAAAAATAGACAAGTAGAACTACATCAAAATAAAAAGCTCCTGCACAACAAAGGAAACAACCAAAAGAATGGAAAGGTAACCAATGGAATGGGAGAAAATATTTGAAAATCATATATCTGGTAAGGGGTAAATATCCAAAATTTATAAGGAATTCCCACAACTAAGTAGCAAATAAACCAAATAACTCGATTAAGAAATGGGCAAATAACTTGAATATATATTTTCCAAAGAACACATATGAATGGCCAAAATGTATATGAAAAGGTACTCAGCATCGCTAATCATCAGGGCAATGCAAATCAAAATCACAAAGAGATATCACCTCACACCTGTTAGGATGCTTAGTTTCAAAAATACAGAGGTAACAAGTACTGGGGAGAATATGGAGAAATTGGATCTCTTGTACACTGCTGGTGGGAATACAAAATGGTATATAGTCACTATGGAAAACAGTATGGAGGCTTCTCGAAAAATTAAAAATAGAACTATCATATGATTTAGCAATCCCACTTCTGAATGGATATATGTATATATATATATGTAGATATATGTGTGTGTTTATATATATATATATATATATGTATAAGAGAACTGAGATCAGATCTCAAAAAGATTGCACTCTCATGTTCATTGAAGCATTATTCACAATTGCCAAGATATAGAAAAACATTTTCAAGAATTATTTTAAAAACTGTGCCTTTGAAGAAGAGATAGTGTGGTAATTAGTAATAGAAGTCAGGTGGATAAAGGTGAGTTTGGTTTTGCTTTTCTTTTTTGCTTTACTCTTCTTTATTATTTTTCCCAATTTGGAAGATTTTAGAATGTTTAAAAAAGATAGTGGAAAAGATCCAGATTAGAGAAGGTATTGAACAAAATAAGGATCCTTAGAGAGTACAAGGTGATGCAATCCAAATCAGGAGTAAGGGAATTGGGTTTAGTAGGAATAGAGCTTCTGTTCTGTTAAATTACCAAAGGAGATAAAGATGGCAGCAGATGTAGTAACTCTATTATGTTAATTAACAGGAAAGTTCTCCTAATGTTTTTTTTTCTTTTCTGTGAATTAAAAGAGATTATCTCCTGATATTATAGCAAATGGTGGGGACATGCCATTTAAGAATAGTGCAATAGCTGAATCACTTTGTTATACAGCAGAAACTAACACAACATGTAAAGCAATTATACTCCAATAAAGATTTTTTTAAAAAAACAAAGAATAGTGCAGAAAGAGAGAACAAACTGTAAAGAGTGGGAAATGATGGGTCCAGATTAATGTAGCAGAATTAAAGGGCAATATTAAAGGACCTTTTAGGTTAGTGATCATGAATTTATAAAGGAAACAATCTAAACTATTATACACTTTACTTGGGAAGACTTTGAAAGCTGGAGGTCAAGAAAAGAGAAAGCAATGGTTTGGGTTGATCCAGCATAATTAAAAGACACTGGAACAGGGCTAGGGACAAACACACTATTAGATAATGGACATTGGAATGTAAGAGAGTAAGGAGAGATACAAAGGCAGTATCAGGAGAAAGCAAGGGAGTAAACAGACTTGCGTCAAAGTACTATCATAGTGGTGGGGCATTTGAACAAGTGAACTGGAATGTGAGAAGTTATCGTAAAGGGATGGCATATTTGTGTGAATAAATTTTAAAGACTATTTCTCTTTTTCCAGCTCTGATTTTTATTTTAGAGGACTGACTCCTGAAAACTCGGTTTCCCAGGATTCACTGGCAACTAGCTTCCAATTAATTTTGAGTAAAGGAAGGACTGGTGAGAGTTTGGAAGAAGGGGATAGGGGAGAACCCAGAATGCCCTCTTTCTTTGAGTTGTACATACAACTGAGGCTTCGTCTCCCTCATGCGTCCAATTCCTACTCAAGAGCTTCTCCCTCCATGTCCCCAGCACCCACCAGCAGTCTCTACATTCATTCCAGTTCTGCTTAGGGGAATCAGTCTTTCCAAACTCTAGGTTGCCTTCCTATTTCATTTGACTCCAGATTTTATAACTTTTGAAACAAGCTCCTTTTATTAAAATCTACTTTCTAAACTTCCTGAAGCAGATTTCCTGTCCTGCATGAGTAATCCCAGGAAAAAGATGCTCAAGATGGGACTCTGGAATAAGGTTTTGAGCTTGAATGTAGTAGTGACTCCATTGCCAATGCAAAGACAAGTACTTCTTCCGAGTAGTGGAAGCCATAAATAAATTACCAGCAATATTTGCTTTGAACATATTGCCAGTTGAAGACAATACTTTTACATGTCAAGCAGCAGCTGATTTTGTCTATTACAGCAGTAATAACTACAAGCACCACGGGGACCATTAGCTGCTTCTTATAGCACCAGAGAGCTTACAAAATGAAAATGTTTACACTTAATGTTAAAAGATGTTAGGTGTTTAAACTCTCAGATCGAGGCATGGGAAGACACAGAGAGCCACACTGAGGGCCTTAAAATTTTCTCACGTCTTATAGCCACACAGCAGACATGGCTGAGGATCAAGTTTCAAATCTAAAAGTGTGAGTTGCAGAATTAAAATGCAAGTTCAAGGTACATCTGTGCTAAGTCTCACAGATTAATATCAGGACATTGATCAGGAAGAGCTGGGTATTAAGATAAGGATATATTGAGTATTTAGGATAAGTGCAGGTAGGCAGACTCAGATTAATATGAAAAATTTTAACCCAAATCTTCCTGTGGTTTCCTCGCCAAAGGAAGCCACCCTTCTTCCTCCCCATTTGAGGAAACTAACCTTCCCTTACTTAACTTATCTCTAAAGACCTCATCTAAATAGGTTAGTTTTCAAGGAAATTGCTACTTTTCTCAAGACCCACCCACATCAGCACTTACTGCATCCTAAAAACTACAGTCAGATTCCACCAGGCCCCAGGAGGCAAGTATAATGTCCACCCTGGTAGGAGTTAGCATATATATCAAAACAAATGCTATATCCTGCTAATGTGTATCAGCAGAAACCTGTAGAATGTGTGTGTGGCATATGGTTTTTTGGGTTTTTTTGTTTGTTGTTTTGCAGTACGCGGGGCTCTAACTGTTGTGGCCTCTCCCGTTGCAGAGCACAGGCTCCGGATGCGCAGGCTCAGTGGCCATGGCTCACGGGCCCAGCCACTCCGTGGCATGTTGGATCCTCCTGGACCGGGGCACGAACCCGTGTCCCCTGCATCGGCAGTTGGACTCTCAACCACTGTGCCACCAGGGAAGCCCTGGCATATGTTTTACAAGTGCTAGACTGAGAAAGATGCAATATAAAGTTGGAAGGGGTTGAATTTATTATAAAAACATACCTGAGATTCAAAGTATTAGCTCTAGCTGATGGAATTGGCTCTAATCACTGGCTTGTTTGGCTGACTGATACATAGATTCAATAGTCAGCAAAATTCAAAGAGGGCAAGATGCCATAATTTATCTGACAGAATGTGGACAAAGGAATCCATGCACTTAAAATGAGAATGTTGGAGTGGATTAATTATGTAAAACCCACTCAACTATCCCACAGTTATGCCCCCACAGAGGTCATCGATAACATTCTTCTTCAAGACATTAAGACATTCTTTGATGAGAGAAATACAAGCATCCTTGAAAACCTCTGTGGAATCTGTCTTCTGGGGGCTAATGATGACAATGCGGGATAGCACCAATGAAATGGCCCCCGTGCTTTTAACAGGAATATGGGGTTACAGAGTAGCAGAGGTTAAGTGGTAGCATTTAATATGAGAAACAAGGTGAGTGCAATTATCATAAAGGTCAGCAGGGCAGAGTGGCACTATTTTCACCCAAAATGACTTCCAGCAGTAACAGATTAATCACATTTACACTGGGAATTACATTGATGAGCAGGCTTGAACTGTATAAATGAAAATAAAATTCAAGCACAATGAGCAGAAACCTGCATTGATTTTCCAGGAATGAAAATTACAGCCTCGCCCAGACCTAAACCAGAGATCAGGTGGCTACAATAGCTTCAGAAACTTTGCTGCAAAACTGTCAAAAGTATAGAGTGTGATTTTTTTTTCTCCAGGTCTACCTCAAAGGGGTTTACAATTTTCCAGGGGGAATGTTTAGAAAGAAAAGTGGAAAACTCAGAATTTTTCAGAGGTTATTAAGATAAATTTACACACCTGAGGTTCCAAAACATCACTGTGGTCTTCAGGTCATAATAGGGCTTATGGAAGCCATGTGATAATTGAAATTTTGACACAAGTTCACCTCACTAGAAATCTTGTGCAGTGACCTACACTATATTTCCCCATATCTGAATGTATTTTTGGAGTACACATACTTGGAAAATGACAGAACTCTCAAACAAGGTAAGTGCTATTAAGAACGGCTACTGCCTGACACCCATAAGGATAGCTATTATTAAAAACAATAATAAATAACAAGTATTGGCATGGATGTGTAGAAATCTGAACCCTTCTCCATTGCAGTTCCTCAAAAAATTAAACAGAATTACCATACGATCTAGCTATTCTACTTCAGAGTATATATCCAAAGGAATTAAAAGCAGGGACTTGAACAGATGTTTGTAATTTCATGTTCTTAGCAGCACTATTCACAATAGCCAAAAGATGGAAACAACCTAAATGTCCATCAACAGAGGAATGGATAAACAAAATGTAGTATATACATACAATGGAATATTAATGACCCTTAAAAGGTAAAAAATTCTGACACACACTACGATACGGATGAACTTTGAAGACATTATGCTAAATGAAATAAGCCAGAACCGAAAACACAAATACTGTGATTCCAGTCATATGAGGTACTAGAGTAATCAAATTTATATAGACAGATAATAGAATGGTGATTGCCAGGGTCTGGGTGAAGTGATGAATGGAGAGGTGTTGTTTAATGGGTACAGAGTTTCAGTTTGGGAAGATGAACAAAGTCCGGGAGATGAATGGTAATGATGGTTGCACAACAACGTGAATGAACTTGATGCCACTAAATGGTACACCTAAACATGGTTAAGATGGTGTCTTTTATGTCATGCATATTTTGCCACAACTGGAAAAAAATACATAGGAAGGGCCAAGTGGAAGCTCCTGGAACTGTCCCTACATGAAAACAATACCAAAAATTAGCAATAGCACATATCTGGGGAATTTGCAGAGACTAAAATAACCATGCAGATGGTAATCTCCATCACCTGCCCCATTTAAATAATCTGTTTGGCCTGTAAAAAAGGCAAATAAGTCATGGACAATGATTGTTCATTATCATAAGATAATGAGGTACTAATTCTAATCAGAGCTGCTGGATTTTATGGGCCTTTTTTTCCTGGAACAAATCAAAACATCTCTAACTCCTGATATACAGCTATTGATCTGGTGAATAGTTGTCTCCACATCAAACAGCAAAGGTAATGGAGCAGTTCACTTCTACCTGACAGAGACAGAAGTACACTCAAACTCTGTCTTACCTGAGTCCTATGCCAAGTCTCCCGATGTCTATAATATTATAGTCCATAGGGAGATTAGTCATCTGGATATCACAAAAGCATTATGATAGTCCCTTGTATTGATGAGTTTATGGTGATTGGACATGAGAAAAAGTAGGAAGTACTCAAGTTGTGTCAGTAAGATACATAGATGTCAGAGTGGGAAATAAACTCCATGAAAATTTAGGATGTCAAATATATCACAGCCTAGGTATGATAACGCACACAAACAGAAACCAACCTGCAGAAAGCACTGAAGATCATGTTGATTTGTTTTAAAGATGGAGGCAGCACACAGCTAGGATTCCGAACGATTTTTTACACACTCCCTTTCCTAAATCCCATTCCTGATAGTGACTGCTCTTTCCTTTTACCTCTTCTCTCCTGTCCTCACCCTTCCTTTATTGTTCCCTATCCTTCTTACCCCTCTGCCCTCTTTCATTCTTCCTCATAGAGAATAGCCTGGGCTATTATTTGTATTCTTTACATTCTTTGTATCTCTCTCCCGTCCACCCCCCACCTCAACAAAGGCCTTGTACCAATTAAGAAAGTAAACATTTCAAGTCTTCAGAGTATTGAGTGGAGAAAGGTTATGGGGAAATAGCAAATCCTGACAATTTAACTATTCTCTATGTATCAGGTAAGTATATTTATCGTAAATAAATTCATACATGCAATAATAGTACAAACAGAAAATATTCACAAGCTACCAGACTGCTAAATTCTGAATGAGATACAAAATCACATACCTATACTATCTGCTTTTCAATTTATAATTAAAACCACGTTACCTCAGAATTTTAAAAATAGCATTTTGATAATTATAAAAAAATTATAACTACATTAAAATTTTAAATTTCTGCACTTTTAAAGACACCATTAGAAAATGAAAGGGCAAGCCACAGATTAGAGAAAATATTCATGAGATATAGATATAGATATAGATATATACATAACAAGACTGGCATCCAGGATATGTAAGATGATCTTACAACTCAATAGTGAAGTAGTATTCGGGGGAAATACTACTTCAGAATTATAAGAAACAAATATTTGTGTTTAAGCCACCCAGCCTATAGTATTTTTTATTGAGATATAGTTGAAATATAACATTATGTAAGTGCAAGGTGTACACTTGTTGGTTTGATACATTTGTATATTGCAGTATGATTACCACCAGTAGCATTAGCTAACACCTCTATCATGTCACGCAATTATCATTTCTTTTTTTGTGGTGAGAATAATTATGATCTAGTCTCTTAGCAACTTTGAAGTTTATAGTACAGTATTGCTGACTGTAATCACTATGTTGTGCATTAAATCTCCAGGGCTTATTTACCTATCACTACCAGTTGCAAGTTTATATCATTTGACCAACATTTTTCCAATTTCCCCACTCCCAGCCCCTGGACCACCATTCTACTCTTTGCTTTTATGACTTTGGCTTTTTTAGATTCCATATATAAGTGATATAAGACAGAAAAAGACAGTCTATGGTATTTTTGTCATAGCAGACCAAACAAAGGAGTATTTGGGAGATGCCATATCATGTAAGCTTTTTAGTCAATGGTGAGAAATATTGATTTTATTCAATTACAATAGGATAGTGCAATGCAGAGTTGGGTTTGGAGGCTTAAACATGGGAGAAAAATGGTCTAATTTATTTTTTAAGATTATGTATTGGGGGCTGCTTCCCTGGTGGCGCAGTGGTTGAGAGTCCGCCTGCCGATGCAGGGGACGTGGGTTCGTCCCCCGGTCCAGGAAGATCTCACATGCCGCGGAGCGGCTGGGCCCGCGAGCCATGGCCACTGAGCCTGTGCATCTGGAGCCTGTGCTCTGCAACAGGAGAGGCCACAGCAGTGAGAGGCATGCATACCACACACACACACACACACACACACACACACACACACAAGATTATCTATGGGGAGTTTCCTATAGACAAGTAAACAAGGATTCAAGAAGAAACTTTAGAAGGCCCTTTATAAGAGTCCAGGTAAAGGATAGCAGATTAAGGTGGTAAAAATAGAAAAACATTAACTAGCAATTAACTGAGAAATAGATTTTCAGGAACTAACCCCCACACATTTAGATAATTCATCTGAAATATGCTATTTGAAAATATACCTTCTTAGGATGCATCATATCTCTGAAGGAAATGCTAAAATACCAATGGGTTGATAGTCCAAGCAATGAAGATTTACTGAGTGGTGTGTGTGTGTGTGTGTGTGTGTGTGTGTGTTTGTCATCCTCAACTGTCCTAGGTTCAAGGAAAGGCAAATAGAAATAAAACCTTCATGTTGGAATACTGTCCCACAGTGAGTAAAGGTATCATGTACTTTTAAATTATATCTATTTAAACAAAGCCTAATATAATGGGAAAAATAAACTAGACCTGGAATCAAAAGACCTGAGTTTGAATCGCAGCTTGATTAATTACCAGAATATTAAGTTCGGGCAAGTTGTCCACATTTGATCAATTTCAGGTTCCTTATTTACAAAATGGTAGGCTGGATGGAGTGATCTCTAGGCTCCCTTCTTGCATGAGATTTTGTTATTCTACAACACCATACTGGTATTCTCATTAAAGTGAATTTAAAGTGTTTGGTCAAGAAGAGACTCATTTATTTACTTCTTTTATTTCAAATTTAATAATAATGTAAGCCCTCATCCCATCAGGCAAAGAAGAAACTCTACCAGTTTGTCATCATTCAAGAATCCATTTCTTTCATTAGGTCACATGAACATTCTAGAGGCTTAAAATAACCCTAGAAAGTGTGGTAGAGGCTCTGTATTTGGACCTTAAACAAAAGATACATCTTGTTGAACTTTCATGGTGGCTTTAAATCTGCTGACTCTACTGCTTCACTGATAAACTGGAATCACAGGAAAGTTGGTGCCTGAACCCATATTACTTGCATGAAGTGCATAACCACTGTTTCTGAAATCTTTCTCTATCTCTGGAGACATGCCCTATTTTCACATTGCCATAGTGAATGTTTAAGGTTTCTGCTACATGAAGATATGTCCCTCTCTCCAGCCTCAGGGACATCTATCCCTCTTCCTTTGGAGTCTCAATGGCTCTCCTCTTTTTCCTCTCTCTCTCTCTCTCTCTCACCTAACATTATTCTTTCAAAGTATTTGTGCTTTTCAAAGAACAAAGGAAAATCTGTCAATTCCAGGAAACACCAGCTTTTCACCCTAACACAAATCTCCCCTGAAGTAATTAACAGCAAATGTTAACTACCATCTTGAAGTGGTGGTAATAGAGTTCTTGGGGAAAATAAACACAAATTAAAGCTTCAGTAAATTATACTGCCATAACTACAAATAATTAGCTCTTCAAGAAAACAGATTTATATATCGACAAAATCCTTGTTTTGGAGCCTCCTCACCAAATAGCCTTAGTCTTTAAGGGAACAATCAATGATCTGAAATCTATCCCTCACCAAGCATACTTTGAAAAGTTCATTCTACTATACAGCTCATTAGATCGAACTTGCAATAAATCTTAACAGACTCAGAGAAGAAAATGTTTATTTAAAGTGGTAAATTTTTCAAAACTTCACGTGGAGCCTGACTGTGTTTCCAAAGATCTGATTCCTGCATTTCGCTTCAGATCATCCCCAATCATTAGAGAGATCTCTAACCAAAAGGTATGAAAATCTTCTATGTTCATGTTGCCATATCTGACTACATATATATTCTTATTTAACACACACAAAAACTCATGCACACACTGTCTCTCGCTCTCTCACATACATACACAAACACACACACACCCATCCCTTCAGTTCATATATTTGTAAACCTACATACTCTTTTTGTAACTGCAATTTATTTTTTAAATCCACATTATGTTATTATGATCCACCCATGTTAATACACACAAAAACATTTCATTCAATTTACCTATTGTATAATATAATACTTTTGAAAACAAACCATAATTTATTTATCAATTACCTTTAAGAAGGTAATTTAGGTAACATCCACCTTATTATATACAGCACTACATTAAGATTCCAATTCACCTAGCTTCTAATGTAGATAAATAAGAACTTCCTTAATGATAGAGAGGCTGACCTTTCTATTATAATTTTCGTGGCCACCCAGATGTATTCTTTTGTGTTTTTATTTGTCCATTTGTCTATACTGCTGTGGAAATGTTTCAATATTAATGTCATATAATCTGTTCAGCTTTTCTTCATACTTTGTGATTGTTTAAATGTTGTCTTTAAGACACCTTTCCCTAACCTGATTTCATAAAGCTATATCCATATTTTGCTTTTAAAGTATTAATGTTTTTCCTTTCATATTTAATTTTTGATTTGAACTGGAATTTATTTTCTCATTTCTTTAAGATAGGGGTCTAACCCTTTGTCCATATGAATTTCCAATAATCTCAACACCATTTATTAAAAGGTTCATCCTTTCTCCACAAATCTGTAATGTTACCACATTAGTCTTTTTTTTAATCTATCTATATTCCTGGGCCCTATATTCTGTTCAATTTTGTTTGTCTATACCTTTGCTGTGCCAGTACCACACTGTTTTAATTAATATGACTTTAAATGTTTATATCGGGTAGCATAGGTTGCCCTTTCTTCATGTTTCTTAATGTTTTCATATCTTCTTCAAGAATTTTTGGCTACTTTCAACTCCCTACTTATACCTAATGGTCACCTTGGCTAAGACACGGTAACCAGACATTTAGTCAAACATTATTCATGATATTTGTGTGAAGATTTTTTTAGATGAGATTAACATTTAACCCAATCAGTTGAAAGTCTTAATAGAAAAAAGACTGACGACCCCTCAAAAAGAGGGAATTCTGCCAGCAGACTGCCTTTGGACTCACACCGCAATATCAGCTCTTCCCTGGGTCTCCAGCCTGTTGCCCTGCCCTGCAGATTTTTTGCACATACACATGTCCTATTGGCTCTGCTTCTGTTTCTCTGGAGAACTCTGCCTAATACACTTCTCTCCCATATAAACTTTAGATTTAGCTTGTCATGGCTTATGAAAATATCTATTGCAATTTTCATTGTAATAGCAATGCATACACAAGTTATTGCCATGGTCAATTATAAGATATTGATTCATGTTTTCAAAGAATATTACAAAGTGTTCCATTTAATTTTTTACATCCTTTAAGAAAGCTTCATTTTCTCTATGAATATTTGACTCACATTATATTTATTCTCAAATACCTGATATTTATTGTTTTATTGTGAATGATATTTTTACTTAATAGTAAAAGTATTAATGGAATAGTATTTACTAATAGTAGTACATTTTCTTACTGGTTGTTGCTAATATTTTAAATTCTTATTGGTTTTTGTACGTCAGTCATCCAGCAAGTTCAGAGATTAGATTTTCTTGTATTTTGTATGCAGACATTTTCCACCTCTTTTTTTGTTTTCACATATATTTTCCACTGGCTTTTGCTTCGGTACATATAAATTAATCTTGTGTTAATATTTTATTTGGAATAGTTTTATTGATTTCTATAAATGGATGTGTTGTATATTTTATTTATTTATTTGTTTTGGTTTGGCTATTGTATATTGAAAAAGTGAGTATACCCTCTTGTTTCACTCTCTGAAAAATTTTATATAAGATCAAGGTTAATTTGAGCCCTGAAGGATTTGCAAAGTCACTTTTAAAATGTCTGGTCCTGGTGTTTTTGTTTGCTGATTTGTAGACATTTGACCAGACTATCCTATTCATGTAAAAGTTGTTAGTATACTATGTTTCTCTATTTCCTCTTAAGACAATTGTGCTAATTTTATTTTTTAATTCAATTTTTTATAAATTTTCTTATTAATGGCATAATACTCTTTATTCCTATAATTAGTAAAACTTCAAATATATGTAAATAAAACCCCTTTTCTTTCATAGTTTTGTTTGTGCCTTCCACTTCTATGAACATAAAAAAATACCATTCTTTATATTTTCAAAGAAACAAAATTGAAGTTTACTGATCCTCTCTATTGTCTATTTAGATCCCATGTTTTACTGACATATAATTCACATACCATAGAATTCACCTATTTATATATTTCAGTGATTTTGAGTATGTTCTCATATAAGTGCAACCATCATTACAGTCAATTTTTAACATTTTTATCACTTCAAAAAACAAATCTAATATTCTTTAGGCATCACCTCCCTATATTCCCACCCTACTTGCCACAAGCTCTAAGCAACCACTAATCTATCTTCTGTCTCTGTAGATTTCACTATTCTGGACATTTCATAGAAAGAGAATCATACAATATAAGGTCTTTTGTGACTGACTTTTTTACTTAGCATAATATTTTGAAGGTTCATCTAGGTGATAGCATGCATCAGTATTTCATTCCTTTTTATAACCAAGTAATATTTCATTGTATGGACATACCAATTCTGTTCATCCATTTATCAGCTGATGGACATTTTGGCTGTTTCCACTTGTTTGCTACTATGAAAAATGTTGCTATAAACATTCTTCTTCAACTGGTGTGAACATAGGTTTTCATTTCTCTTGGGTATACATCTAGGAGTAGAATTGCTGGGTCATATGGTAATTTCATGTTTAATTGTTGGAGGAACTGCTTAGATGGTTTTCAATTGAGTGACGCCATTTTACTGTCCTATCACTATTTTTTTAAATAGTGTGAAGTGTGAGTCCTCCTACAAGTTGTAGATTATTGATACCCTCTAAAGTTTGTTTTCTGTTTGTCCTACTTGTTTTATTAATTATCTCTTCTTCGATGGCACAATCTATTTAATTCTTATGTTGCAAACTTAGCTAATTAATTTCTAATAAGTTTCCTTTCAAATATGTGTGTGTGTGTGTGTGTGTTTGTGACACAGATTACAAGTATTGATTTACAGGTTTCCAGCAAGGGTTTTTTTTTAGCTCTAAATATTTAGTAAATTCTGACAGAAATTGTCATTAAATAATAAAATAGAGCTTACAGTTTCAAACTTAATAAAGTAAAAGTAGACTGTTATAAATATTTCATGATTCCAGAAGAAAAAGAAAAATATGAAAGAATTTAGACAAGTAGGAAAAAAAGGAAGATTTAAACCAAATTAGTAACTACATTTAATGCAAATGGATTGGCTGCTCCAAATGAAAAGAAAATAAGTGTCAGATTGCATAAAATTACATAGAACTATGTGCTCTCTTCAAGAGACATACCCAAAGAAAGTGGAAGAAGTAAATAATAAATGCAAGAGCAGAAATTAATGACATAGAAAATAAACAACACAAATTCAAAAGCTAACACTTGGCTCTTTGAAAATACTAATAAAAATGGCTATCTACTTGAGAGGCTTCTCAAGACCAAAAAAGAATAAAAAAAGATAGAAAGCGCAAGAAACCAATATCAGAAAGGTAAAAGGGTCATATATCACATACATGTTACAGACTTTACAAAGGAAAAAAATGAACAAAGTGTTTTCAAATAAATTTTAAATTTTATAAAAGTCACAGTCCCCTAGAAAAATATAACATCAAAATAGATTCAAACAGAAATAGAAATTTATACATACATTTATACATTACAGACATTGAATCAGCACTCACTACTCTCACCATGAAGAAAGCTGAAATCCAAGATTTTTCACTAGTGTGTTCTAAAGAAAGGAAGAATTCCAGTAGTACACAAACTCTTTGAGAATAGAAAGAGGGAACACTATTCAACTACTTTTGAATATTTTCTTCATTTCAAGACAGGAAAGGGTAGTATAAGAAAGCATAATTAGAGGTGACCTTACCCAGGAAAACAGATGATAAATATAATATAAGCAAACTGAGTCCAATATAAAAAGCTAATTTCATGACAGACAACCAAAATTATTTTACACAACAAAATTAATAAAATTAAACATACAAAAAAATTAAATCAAAAGTTTCTTATAATTTCAGCAGTCATGTATGCTTTTACAAAAACCTGCAGCTAATCTTATCAAAGTAGAAACAAACTTTCTTAAATGAAAATTAGCAATCTACCATAGAGGAACATTATAGATACAGGTGAGATGATGAAAGATTTAAAGATCAGGAAGAAGACAAGGATGCCCCCTGTCACCACTCTATTCAGTATTGTACTTCAGAGTTTAGCCAGTGGAGAAAGTCAAGAAAAAGAACTAAAATGTTTAAGGATTAGAAAAGAAAACACACAACTTGTTCTATTTATGTATGATATGGTTGTGTACAGAGAAAATACAAAATAATGTACAGGAGATTGCTAGGATTTGTAAGAGAGCTTCTTAAGATTTCTAGATAAAAATCAATAAAAATAAATTGTGTTTTTATATAATAGCATCAAACAGAAAGTGATAGTAAAAAGAAAGAAATCCTTTTAGATAGCACCAAAAAGCTGAAGTAGCAATAAATCCAATAAGATATACAAAGCCTTTACAGACAACATTATAATAGTTTTTCAAAGACCTTGAAGATTTCAGAAATGAATAGAGATATATTTTGTGTTTATAAGTTGGATATCTTAATAGTGAAAAGATGTTAAGTCTGTAAAGATTAAGTTATAGAGTAAGCAAAATCTAAGTGAAAATGCCAAAGATTTTGTTTTGGACCTGAAAAGCTTCTTTAAAAATTTATACAGATTACAAAAGCCCACCACACACTTGAAGAATAATATAAATGTGAGAAAAGTTGTTCTACTGAATATTCAGTGTTCTTATAAAGCTATAGTAACAAAGAGGGTGCAGTTTTGATACAGAGACAAACAATGAACCAAAAGAAGACTTAATAGAGACACAGAAAAACAAACCAAAACATATATTATTAAAACAAAATCATATGTATATATATATACACACACACACACACATACATATGGCACCTCTGTATAACAGAGGTATCACAGCACCTCAACAAAGACATAACGAACTTTTCAATTAAAAAATGCTGAGCACTAAGGTATCCATAAAGAAAAAATAATTAAAATTGTATCATATTGTAAACAAAATTATTTCCAGATGGATTAATGACCTATATGTGAAATGGTACCAAATATATTTTAAAAGACAATATAGGAGGCTATCTTTAAGCCACAAAGTAGAAAGATGGAAAAAAGTATAAGCTTTAAAGGAAAAGATTGATGTATTTACCCACATTAAATTAAGAAATATTTTCCAACAAAAGAAAACACAAAGGTAGTTAAAAGAGAGGTCATGCCACAGAGTTTGAAAAGATCATTGCAACATATAAAACCAATAGAGAGACTACTATTCAAAATATGAAAAGAACTTAGAAAGAATAAAGCTGGAGGTATCTCACACCCTGACTTTAGACTATAGTACAGACCTACAGTAAATAAAACAGTATGGTACTGACACCAAAACAGACATATGGAACAGAATAGAGAGACCAGAAATAAACCTATATACACTTATGGTCAATTAATCTAAGACAAAGGAGGCAAGAATGTTCAATAGGAAAAAGGTCTCTTCAATAAGTGGTGCTGGGAAAACTGGACAGCTACTTGTGAAACAATTAAATTAGAACACTTTCTCACATCATATACAAAAATAAATTCAAAATGGATTAAAGACCTAAATACAAGATCAGAAACCATAAAACTCCTTGAAGAAAACATAGGCAAAACACTCTGACAAAAATAATAGCAATATTATTTTGGATCTGTCTCCTAAGACAATGGAAACAAAGCAAAAATAAACAAATGGGACCTAAATAAACTTAAACGCTTTTGCACTGAAAAGGAAACCACTGACAAAATGAAAAGACAACCTACTAAATGGCAGAAAATATTTGCAAATGATATGACCTATAAGGGGTTAATATCTAAAATATATGAACATCTCATAAAACTCAATTTTAAAAAACAATTAAAAATGGGCAGAAGACCTGAATAGACATGTTTCCAAAGAATACATACAGGTGGCCAATAGGCACATGAAAAGATGCACATCACTAATCAACAAAGAAATACAAATCAAAACCACCTTGAGATATCACTTCATACGTGTCAGAATGGCTATCATCAAAAAGACTACAAATAACAAATGTTGGCAAGGATGTGGAGAAAAGGGAACCCTAGTACACTGCTGGTAGGAATATGAATTGGTGCAGCCACTATGGAAAACAGTATGAAGGTTTCTCAAAAACTAAAATTAGAACTACCATAAGATCCAGCAATTCCACTCCTGGGTATATATCCAAAGAAAACGAAAATACTAATCCAAAAAGATGAATGCACCCAATGTTCACAGCAGCATTATGTACATTATTTACAATAGCCAAGATATGGAAGAAACCTAAGTGCCTGCTAACAGCCAAATGAATAAATAACATGTGGTATGATACACACACACACACACACACACACACACACACACACAGAGAAATATTACTCAGCCATGAAAAAGAAAGAAATCCTGCCATTTGCAACAACATGGATGGACATGGAGGGTACTATGAGTAGTGAAATAAGTCAGACAGAGAAAGACAAATACTGTATGTTATCATTTATATGTGGAATCTAAAAAATAAAATGAATGAATATAACAAAACTGAAATAGACTCACAGTTATAGAGAACAGACTAGTGGTTACCAGTGGGGAAAGAGAAGGAGGAAGGAGCAAGATAGGGGTAGGGGATAAAGAGGTATAAAATGTGTAAAATAAATCAGCTACAAAGATATATTTACAGTTCAGGAAATATGGCCAATATTTTATAATAACTTTAAATAGAGTATAATCTATAAAAATATTGAATCACTATGTTCTACATCTGAATGTAATATAATATTGTAAATCAACTATACTTCAATTAAAAAATGAAATAAACTCTTAAAAGCAAGAATAAAAAGGCAAATAACCCAATAGAAAAGTAGGCCAAAAATTCAATAGACCCTTCAAAAAACAGCAAATCCCAAAAGCCAATAACTATATTTAAAATTGTAAAATATTTATATTTTCACTAGTAATCATGAAAACTAAAATTCACACCATAATGAGGTACCACTACACACAGATTAGATAGGAAATATTAAAATAAATGATAACAACTAATGTCAAGGAATTTAAATATCAGTCACTACCACTGTTGGAAGTGTAAGTTGATTTTACCACTTGTCATTATGTTGTGGTTTAAGGACATATATTCTCTGTGACTCAGCATCTCATGCCTGAAACTTCCCTATAACTCAGTAGTTCACTCCCTAGAGAAATGTGTTCTCCTGTGTACTAGGATACATATATAAACATGTATCTTGTTCAGCATTGTTCATGACAGCCATAAATAGAAAACAACACAAATATCTATCAACAGTATTACAGGAATGTGCACATAAGTAATAAATCTACAAAGAAAAACAATGAATGGGTTAACATAAAAGTTAGGTAAGTGGTTATTGTTTGTGCTATGGGAGTGTTTTGTGATGATGCAAGGCATGGAGGGGATTCTTGGTTGTTGCCAATGTTCCATTTCTTGACCCGTGTGATTGTAACAATTGTTACTGCTTCATAATTTTCATTAAATGTACATAGAGTCTATAGATTTTCCATCTAAACTCACAAAGAAAAACAGCTATTGTGCTTACTACCTAGGGAGTTAAGTACACAGGACTGATGCTACAGATGAATACTTATGTCTCCACAGTGATGCTTGCTGGCCACAAAAGCTAAAGCACCAGGATAACTGCCTTTCCTTATTTTCAAATTCCAAGTCTCACATAAATGCACTGAGTTTGTGGAATTTCTTTTATATAAAGATCCCAAGCTGAAAGAGGGTTTGGGATTTTTTTTTTCTTAACTTCTATCCTCTGCCTTAGGAAGGTATACTAGAAAATGCAGTAGCACCCTTATCCTCAGGGTATACATTCCAAGACCCCAGTGGTTGCATGAAACAGCAGATAGCACCGAATCCTATATATACTGTGTTTTTTCCTATACTTACATACCTATGATAAAATTTATAAGATAGGCACAGTAAGAGGTTAACAATAACTAATAATAAAATGTAAAAATTATAGCAATATGCTATAATAAAAGTTATGTGAATGTGGTCCCTTCCTCTCTCAAAATATCTTATTGTACAAACTTAATGCCTTTTCCATCTTAACTAAGCACTTATCATGCACTGTGGCCATAACTTTTGCAAATTGAGGTGTGACCGCAAAACTAGCATGAATTTATTTTTCCTTCTTCACAATTTCACATACAGAAGATTCATTCTTACCATAGATCTTAGAAACCTCAGCAAATGATTTTTTCTTTCCTTATTAAACCAAGAACTTTCACCTTTTCACCTAAAGAAAGTACTTTACAGCTTCTCTTTGGCATATCCAAATTGCCAGCATCACTCCTCTTTTGCTTTGGGGCCATTATTAAGTAAGATAAGGGTGACTTGGACACAAGCACTGTGATACTGAGACAGTCAGTTCTATAAGGAAGAGGGCTACTAAGTGACTAAGGGGTGAGATAGGCCAGACAAAGGGATGGTCCATACCCCGGTGGGTGGATGGATGATACAAGATTTCATCACACTACTCAGAAATTTATGAATTGTTTATTTCTGGGAGTTTCTATTTAATACTTTTGGACTTCGATTGACCGTGGGTAACTGAAACAGCAGAAAATGAAACCTCGAATAAAGGGAAATGACTATAGATCAAATAGATGCTGAATGCCAATCCACTTATTTCACTCTAGGAGTAATCTTGGATGAATCAATTATAATACCATCTGAACTCTCCAAATATCTTTAGTTCTTTCAGATTGGTAAGAAGTGGTCTTGTTAATGAGATAAGTAATTCTTTTTCCCCTTGTCAATAAACAACATGGTGCGCATATTCACTGAAGTGTGTCAAAACTCACACCTTTTAAATGACATTTTCAAATTAACTTCCTTAAGGTGATCTTGC
The DNA here is from genome assembly GCF_964341445.2 of Mesoplodon mirus. NCBI lineage: Eukaryota > Metazoa > Chordata > Mammalia > Artiodactyla > Ziphiidae > Mesoplodon > Mesoplodon mirus. Next base: position 91,825 of record NW_028294961.1, on the reverse strand, counting down.
CCTTAGAGAAGTAACTTTTCTTGCTTTTTCAGAGTCCTTAACTCCAAGAACCAAGTTTATTATTTAACTATACCTACACTTCCAAATACTCTCACCAATAGCCACTGTCCCCAGAGTTTAGACTCTAGTGTTGCCCTGAAGCATTTTTTCAAAGGAAAAAAAATCTCCCTAGAAAAAAGTATTTATATTCTCTTTAGGTTTAGTCTTCTTATGGGTATCAAATAATATTCACTCCTTCCTTAAATCTAACACAGACAAAAAAATTCCTGAATCTATACCATGCCAACTTCTGAATTCTGAATTTGGGATATAGTAAATTAATGATTAATAGTTTCTTCTTCAACTTCCTTTAGTACAAACACACACACATCCTAATTTTCTTAGTCTTTTAAAATACCATCACAATTGAATAAGATTACTAACTTCGGTACTATGATATCATAATATAGGATTTCCTACTATGGTACCATAAAACATTGATCTCTGATGCTCAATCACACTGAAAAGCTCTACAAACTCTAGGGTTCTACAGCTGTAGTTCTCCTTTTGCACTGCTTATTGAGAGGAAAAATTTGTATTCATACCTTATAACTTCTCTTTAAACTTGCCTTCCATTCTTAGGTTACTTAAGATTTTGTATATTCAAATCTGTCCACAAATTGGAGTCAAATATTACTCCGATATTTGATTAGGTGCTAAAATCAGTGGAACATATTGTTTAAGGGACTAAAGTCAAAATTACCCTTGAAAATCTCTTAAATCAATCATAATATACACTGTCCACTAAATAATTTATATCAGTTCCTCTAAAGCTTATTTAATCAATTTCCCTTACCCATCCTCTCAATTAATTATTCAATGAATTATTTGAGAATGGCAGAGAATCATGAATTCCTAAAGAATGCATTCTTCTTCTCACGTACCTACTGGCTGTCTTCTCACTAGTTTCAAGCCCTGTTTCAAATGTAGCTGGAGCCAAATACTGTATCAACTGCATTGCCCCCATCAATATTGCCATATCATTCAGGGACTTTTCCTCCGTCTTCATAAACAATCTAATTTCCATTCTATCATCCATTTTGGATGATGCAGATACACAAATGACCTTCCCCAGACTTCTTCCCTCTCTTCATAGCCTGATAACAGCTTGTGAAATTTTCCTATGGGAAACTAATAAACTCACTAGAAAGTATTAACCTAGGCATTCATGTTAAACCATGCATTCTCAAACTTGACACTCGGCCAGTGCTTCCAGGCCAAGATTACTACTTTTCTCAAGTTACTCCCCTGCTGAAAGAGTATTCATTACATCAGTTTACAAAAGCTGTGAGCACTCCCCTTCCTCAGCAACAATCTGGTAGTTTAGATAAACGGTGGAGTATTTCTTGGCTAATTTCTATGGTAGTCTTAGATGGAGGCACAGCCGTATGTTATGTCACAGTACAGTAATCTCAGACAAGACCACAAGTATATAAATCCTCATTTATGTCGACTTGAATATCTGGAAGAGCATGAAAGTGGGTCTGTTACTAGAAGAAAAGCCTACTTTACAATACAAAACACATAGAGAACAGTGGAGAGCATGGATAGTGTTTTCCCCTTCTCCATTTAAAGTCTATACAGGTTTCAGCTTAAAGCTGCATCTCTGTAGGTTCTCCCTAACTTTTCTCCTCTTCACCATGACCTTGTTTTTTTTTAGCTTTCTTCTTACTCTGAAAGACTTGATTAGCAGTCAATAGGCTCCTTTCATCTTCTCAGCAAGATAGGCTGTGGGAGAGGTCAGGTACCTTGAAGGTCCTACGGAAATATGTTTTAATCTTTCAGTTAAACATCTACAATCAAAATTTCTCTTGCAAATGTTGATAGCCTTTATTTGGTGTTATGATAATAGAAACTTTCTTTTCTCATCTAAGCTAAGGCTCTCTTCTAGGAGGGGGAAATGACCAAAAAATGGGAGGGGGGACTTGGAGAAAACAAATGTTGTCTTACTGCGTAACACTGAAGACAGAGAACAGAATTATATGGCACTTTTTCTTGAGGAGATGATGACATTGCACTGTGGTATTCATTTTTCTTCTTTAATTAATTAATTTTTATTTATTTTTGGCTGCGTTGGGTCTTCATTGCTGCACGTGGGCTTTCTCTAGTTGCGGCGAGTGGGGGTTACTCTTCATTGTGGTGTGTGGGTTTCTCTCTGCGGTGTCTTTGCTTGCTGAGGAGCACGGGCTATAGGCACGTGGGCTTCAGTAGTTGTGCCATGCAGTCTCAGTAGTTATGGCACACGGGCTTAGTTGCTCTTGTCATGTGGGATCTTCCTGGACCAGGGCTCGAACCCATGTCCCCTGCCTTGGCATGCAGATTCTTAACCACTGTGCCACAACGGAAGTTCTGCACTGTGGTATTCTAATGAGAGAAGTGGAGTTTTTTTAAATTGTTTTGCATAGAGGGAATTTACCACCATAGTGGTGATATCTGACTTCTCTTGTGTCTTAACTTCTGAGACCTAAAGCCATTCAACAGTGTTTTCTTGGTAGCTCTTGAAATACCAGACTGTAGTAGAAGAAATTACAGACCTTTGTCCAATGTCTAAAGCCAGTTTATTAACCAGAACCACAATTTAAGGACTCTGTACTTCCAATAAATCAAATCCTTATAGTCTCTAATTTATACATAATCTTTCAGTTCCATTATTTTTCATTTCCAAAGATAATTCTTTTTAAATCCTCTAGGCTATATTTTCTACCTAAACTATATGTTCCATTAAAATAAAAGTATGGGGGTTGCTAAATGGGCCAAGATCCTCTCATGTTCTATCATGTATGTCATTAAAAATAATTTAGAAAACAATGCCATGTTTATTATCAGATTATGTGTCTGTTATAAAAGATACATTGGAAAACCAGGTTAATCATATGTGGTTTGATTGAGAAATTCAATCTTGATGAAGTAAAAAAATTTAAATGTTTAATTTTTTTTCAGTAACTGCTACAAGGGAAAGTTAATGCTTTTGCAGTCTAGAGCAAAAATTACATCCAATTTTAAAGAATTCGTGTAAGTAACTATATGGACATTTCATGTACCACTATTATTATGTTATTATTTTTATTGGGGGGATATTTGTTCAAAGCAACAACTCCAAATAGCCAAAAAGCTTCCCACATGCTCTTCTCTAAATTCCTGTTTTGTTTAATTATAACCCTGAGTTTAGAATTAAAAAGAAAAAGGGGAAAAGAGGGAGACCCTCCTCTGACTACAAGCACAATTAGCTGCCCATTAGCAGTTATGATCCTGGTCTTCTGCCTCTGATATCAGTGGCCTCTACTAACATGGAATGGGTTCACTCTGTGGCTTCAGCATGGGAAGAGTTTAGGGTTCATCCTCATTCTTGCCTCTATTACAACGGAAGAACCCCACCAAAGTGGAAGCCATGTCATACTTTTGTCACTTCCAGCAATAACCCCCTCCAACTTATTCTCTGGGCTACTGTTCGACCACACTGAGTTCTCTTTTAAGCTCTCTGACAGTGACAGTGAACTAACCGGAGGACTGGTATTTTCATCATCTCTTACCCAGAAACACTGTTTCTTCTACCAGGTCTGACTGGTAGAACAAATGAAACAAATTTTCAAACAACAAAGTTTCAAACACACAAAACCTATCAAATGATTTGTTTGTTGCTTTGTTTTAATCTCAATAACTGTAGCTTTCATCTCTAGAAGTTAAATTTGGTTCTTTTATATATCTTCTATATTTCGACATAACTTTTTTTAACATGTGTGGTACAATTATAAAAGCTATTTTGACTTCCTGATCTTCTCATTCTAACATCTGTGCCAGTTTGGGGTCACTTTCAAGTGATTATTCTTATTATAGTTCATCTTTTCCTGTCCCTTTGTATGCCTGGTAATCTTTGGTTGGATGCCATACTTATTAATTTTGCCTTGTAGTAGTGATGAATATTTTTGTATTTCTATAAATATTATTGAGTTTTGCTCTGGAACATAGTCAAGTTACTTGGAAAGGTTTTCACCTTTTTGTGTCTTGCCTTTAAGATTTGTTCTGCTCTCAAAAACTTTATTAGTTAAATGTTTTATATCTATTGTTCAGATGATGAAAATGAAATTCCTAGAGAAAATGTAAAAGCCATGTACCTGGCTGTGGTAGGATCTCAAAAATTATCATTGAATAATTTGAATTCATATCCCTCTGATTCTAAAAACACCATGGTGCCACTCTTCACAACGTTCCTCTGTTTTAAGTTAACTCACTTATTAGCTAGATGAAAAGTCCCTCAAAAGTTTCTTAAATATCAAATTTAAATACTGTGCTAAAAAAACAATATAATAATTTTCTTACCACTGGCTGTAACAATTTACTCATCTAATTCAGGCTTTTCACTTAACAGTAATTATATATGGTTATAATATGTGAGAACATGCAACGAGAACTTATGTTGGAAAAATATCTGTTCTTACATTTCATATTATAAAAATGTTTTCACTGTACAGGAAAAGCCAGACATATTCTAAAATATTTATTTGCAGGAATGTCTTGGATATATATTTTCCTTTAATAATTAATAAAACTAAGAACTGACAATAGCATTGATTGAGAAGGAGTATAATTTTGAGATTCCTGCCTCAGAGATGATGTTAATCTTCATGTTCACATTTCATGTAGTTTAGTTCAGAAAAAAGTTTTCATTTTCCTCTTTGTAACTAAAAGGATCCCCATTCTGCATTCAGAACAGTAACAGTAAAAAACCAAGGCGTACTTTATATAAAGTCAGAATTTATAAAGACACACACACCCATATATACATATATGGATGTGTGTGTGTGTGTGTGTGTGTGTATTTATATAAAACTTCCTTATTCTTGTTTCCAAAATATTATTGTAAAGAAAATTATGACTTCTGTGGTATTTATTCATGAATAAACTCTAATGGAGAGTTCTACTCCTCGTTCTTGTCCAGTGTGTGAACCCATATATAAATTATGGAAATCCCCATCTTATGAGGAAGAATCTGTCTCTCGTTATACAGACTGAAAATGCCACCTACTTAATCTCTGAGTATCCTTTAAAGCCATAGGCTAGCATATGACCTTAGCTCTGACAATCAGTTATGTCCATTCTGGAGACTGGACTAGAAGCTACTGACAAGAAGAAAAGACTGCTTAGAATATATTCTGGAAGTGGAAAGCACACACTGTTTTCAGTATCCAGAACAAATGTATCAGTGATTCATATTACTGTATTTAGCATCCCCTATCATTGATATTTGTAGTTCTAGCTGAAGTGTCTCTGCCCAGTGACTCTTGCACTAGGTTGTTCCCTGGACCAATTCTACAGCATGATTCGTAGACATAAGTTTAAACTTCCAAACACCAATCCTGGTTGTTGAATCTTTTATTTAGAGATTCCATAAACTGTCCAATATCTTTTTAATAGTTTATTTTCTACTTAATTAACCCAGAGTAAGTCACCGATTGCTCTAACATAAAAATTGATACCAGGAGAGATCAGAGACAACAGCTCATTGAGGATATAGGGGAAATTGCCATCAGTTATCTAGCTTGGTTGGCACTGGAGACAGTAAATCTCTAGTTGGCAATAAGAAACAAATTGAGAAAAAATTATCCTTAGAGTGTCCTGCAACTTAAAGCCTACTAGTGACCTGACTAGGGAAAATCAAGTAGTAACTCACATGTAAAAGTATGAAGGTCCTGGGACTTCCCTGGTGGTGCAGTGGTTAGGAATCCACCTGACAGTGCAAGGGACATGGGTTCGAGCCCTGGTCCGGGAAGCAACTAAGCCCACGAGCCACAACTACTGAGCCCGTGTGCCACAACTACTGAAGCCTATGAGCCTAGAGCCTGTGCTCCGCAACAAGAGAAGCCACGGCAATGAGAAGCCCACACACTGCAATGAAGAGTAGCCCTCACTCACCACAACTAGAGAAAGACCGTGCACAGCAATGAAGACCCAATGGAGCCAAAAATAAATAAATAAATTTATCTTTTCAAAAAGTATGAAGGCCCTGGGTATTCCAAATCTGTAGGGTGTCATGGTTACTTCTAAGGGCACTGGGAGAGCATCGTTTCCCAATTGTATTCTTAGCTCCCTTGTCAATGATCAGTTGGCTGTATATGCATATATTTATTTCTAGTCTCTTTATTCTGTTCCATTAGTCTGTCTTTTTGCCAGTACCATGCTGTTTTGAGTACTGTAGGTTTGTAATATATTTTTTGAAATCAGAAATTCTTATGCCTCCAACTTTGCTCTTTCTCAGAACTGACAAATGGTGTTGGTGAAATTGGATATCCACATGCAAAAGAATGAAACTGGACTCTTGTATCATACACAAAAATCAACTCTAAATGGATTAAAGACTTAAACATAAGATCTGAAACTGTAAAACTCCTAGAAGAAAACATAGGGGAAAAGATCCTTGACACTAATTTTGGCAATGATGTCCTATCTATATGACACCAAAAGCACAGGCAACAAAGCAAAAATGGGCAAGTAGAACTACATCAAACTAAAAACCTTCTGAACAGCAAAGGAAACAATCAACAAAATGAAAAGGCAGCCTATGGAATAGAAGAAAATATTTGCAAACCCTGTATCAGATAAGGGGTTCATATTCAAAATTTATAAGAAACTCCTATGACTTAATAGCAAAAAACCCCCCAAATAACCCAATTTAAAAATAGTCAATGGGCTTGAACAGACACTTTTCCAAAGAAGAAATATAAATGGTCAACAGATATATGAAAAGGTGCTCGACATCACTAATCATCAGGAAAATGTAAATCAAAACCACAATGAGGGAATTCCCTGGTGGTCCAGTGGTTAAGACTCTGTGCTTTCACTGCTGAGGATGCAGGTACAATCTCTGGTCAGGGAACTAAGATCCCACATGCCACACAGTGCAGACCAAAAAATCCCCCAAAAAACAAACAAACAAAAACCACTCAATGAGATATCATCCCGAACCTGTTAGGATGGATATTATAAAAATAGAAAAATAAAGTATTGGTAAGGATGTGGAGAAATTGGAACTACAGTGTACTGTTGGTAAGAATGTAAAATGGTACAGTTGCTATGGAAAAGAGTATGGAGAGTCTTCAAAACCTTAAAAATAGAATTATCACATGACCCAGCAATGCCACTTCTGTGTATATAGTCTAAAGATTTGAAACCAAGATCTAGAAGATATTTCTGCACTACCATGCTCACTGCAGCATTATTCATGATAGCCAAGATATGGACAAAACCTAAATTTCCATTGATGGATGAATACATTTTTAAAATGTAATATATACATACAATAGAATATTGTCCAGCCTTAAAAAAGAAGGAAAATCTGCCATGTGCAGTAACATAGATATACCTGAAGACGTTATGCTAAGTGAAATATGCCAGTCACAGAAGAACAAGTACTGCATGATTCCACTTACATGAGATATCTAAAATAGTCAAACTCGTAGAAACAAAGAATAGAATGATAGTTGCCAGAGGCTGTATTATACACTTAAAAATTTGAGAGTAGATCGCATATTGTTTTCTTACAACAATAAAATTTCTTTTCATAAACTAATAAAATAAATTAAAAATAAAGACAACAGGATACACCAATGTAATAAGAATGTAATATTCCAGTCTTAAATTCCCAGCTCAAGGTAATGCCAAATATCATTAACTTTCTGTGAATGTGATAAAAGTCTTACTTCTTGCATCCACAGGTTGAGATAGAATAACTCTAAACATTTAATTCTGATGACTCTTTATTATGAGAGTTTAATTGACATCTTGGAATGGGGCATTGACTGAAAAAGAACTGGACTTCTTTGTAGTGGGATGAGGATATAATGGTAGATTCCAATAAAGAAAGGACTCTCCAACCCTCACTTGCCATCTTTCTAAGGAGAAGTCAATTTTACAATATATAGTAACATTTTTTTCGCCATGATTGGAGACATGTAATGACTTAGCCAAGAAGAGTTACCTAGAAAATGGAAGTCAATTTTTCCCATCCCAACCTCTTTAGCCTTCACTGTATTGATTCTTGGTACTTGCAATACCACTATTCTCCACTAGTCAGGGTGGAGACATGAAGATGAAATAATAAATGGCAGTTTGACTTAAGTCTGCCTCCCAGTAGGACTAGTAGGATGCCCCAAATGTCCATAAATATTTCATTAGTTTCTTAGTATATCATTAAAGTAGTACACTCAGCCACAAGCAGAATCACCATCTTGGCTGCATGTCTCAGGGAATAATATTTTTTTAGGAAGAGCCCACTAAAAGCCCCAAGAGCTTCCTCTATTTATTATAATAATATGTCAAAAGCATGATTAAATCCCTAAGAGAATCACAGTGATTAGTTTCACTACTAAAGATTTTACAAATTCAGGGTTGGTGATTTCTATCATATTCCCTTTTAAAATTTCAATTTGTCTAGTGTAGAAGTCAGAGTATTCAGGAGTAAAACAGAAGACTGTTATAAATTTGATCAGCTAGAGACAGCAAATTGAGACCGTTGTTCTATATGTGGTCTCTTCACTAGAACAAATCAACAAGGTTCTAAGGAACCTGCTTTGCTTTCTAAGTAATCGATAGCTATTGATTAGGCACATGCTTTTATTCCTTTACTCTGAAAAGCTGAGAACATCAGAACAATTTGCTTGCAAATCACAAGGCAGCAGTATTAATTTCACTGTATTGTCTCAACTTTTTCATTCTATATCACAGCTTAGCTCATAGGGACCTTGACCTTCTGGCATCACACTTATCCTCTATTTTAATGACATCATGCTCAGAGAACCTACAGATCAGTAAATAGACTATCCAAAGTGTCTTGGCAAGACCCATGTCTGCCTGAAAGTCATAGATAAATTGCATGAACCTTGTCCATTCCCTATGTTTTAGGAATCTCCCTCTTTATGAGGCGAATCCACCTTTCACCATAGAAGCTAAACATCTCAAGTGCTTGTTTTCTCAGCCTCCTCTGAAACTAGGGCATTAGCACAAAAACGGAATTCTATCAGTTGGATGCATATGCCCCAGATTTGCAATTAAAAGCTGCCAGTGAGTGAATGGAAAACAGCAATTGTAGAATCTATTCTGGTCACACAAAAGAACCCTAGTGGAAGCAATATCCTCTTTCCAGCAGCGTCTGACGTTCTGTGTTTGTGAGCTCAGCATTATAATCTGCAGAGTAATCAAGTAATCCAGCAGTAGTGGCAATCTCATCTTCACCCCATCAGACCATGAAATAAGTTTAGACATTTCTCCTGGCTGATAGTTTAGACCCACGGTTCTCTGACTCTCTAAACCATTCTGTGAGCTACTCTATATCATTGTAATAAATTTCTTTTCTTAAAGTTATCTAAGTTATATCATGTTGCTTAAAACCAAGAGTTCTGCCAATACACCCAATTAGCATTTAGTAAGCATCTTCAATTGGCCTTATCAGACCCTAAAGGAAACTAGATAAATAGGATACAAACTCTGTTAGTGCATATGCTTGTGGGGGAAACTGTGATGGTGTTAGAGTACACACATATATAATAAACCATGGGAGTATACCTAAAATTTTGCTTTTCTTATGCTAATTGTGATTTCTACTTTGTGGATTTTTTTTTTAAACCCACATTTGTTTATTTATTTATTTTTGGCTCTGTTGGTTCTTCACTTCTGTGCGAGGGCTTTCTCTAGTTGTGGCAAGCGGGGGGTCACTCTTCATCGCGGTGCGCGGGCCTCTCACTATCGAGGCCTCTTTTGTTGCTGGAGCACAGGCTCCAGATGCGCAGGCTCAGTAGCCGTGGCTCACGGGCCCAGTTGCTCCGCGGCATGTGGGATCCTCCCAGACCAGGGCTCGAACCCGTGTCCCCTGCATTAGCAGGCAGATTCTCAACGACTGCGCCACCAGGGAAGCCCCTTTGTGGATTATTTAAGTAAAATGTTTAATTCCTGAACATTTGGATCTATTTTTAAATAATTTTGGTTACTGATTTCTAATTCAACATCTCAATGGTCAGAAAGCATATTTTATTGTATTTCAGTCTTTGAAATATGTTGAGACTTGCTTTATGTACAACCATATAATTAATTTTGTAATATAGTCTATATATACTTGTTAAAAGTGTGATTTCCATCATTGTTGCATAGAGCGTTTTATATATTTCAAATTGATTGAGTTTGGTATTTGTATTAAAAATCTTCCATGGACTTTTGGCTGGTTGTTCTACCTACTACTGAGAGAGTTGTGTTAAAATCTCCCACAAAGGGCTTCCCTGGTGGCGCAGTGGTTGAGAGTCCGCCTGCCGATGCAGGGGACGCGGGTTCGTGCCCTGGTCCGGGTAGATCCCAGATGCCACGGAGCGGCTGGGCCCGTGAGCCATGGCCGCTGAGCCTGCGCGTCCAGAACCTATGCTCCACAATGGGAGAGGCCACAACAGTGAGAGGCACGCATACCGCAAAAAAAAAAAAAAAAAAAAAAAAATCTCCCACGATGATTGTGGATTTACATATTTATTCTTCTTTTCCTGTCAAGTTTTGCTGTATGACTTTTTAAAAACATTATTGTTTGGATGAAATCTTAGATTTATTACATTGTTTTAGAGAATTGATCTTTTAATCATTATGGTATTTGAAACAAATTCTACAGGTAAGCCATTTGAATAAGATAATTTAACAAGGTTGCTGAATCCAAGGTCAGTATTTTTAAAAATCAATTGTATTTGTACAGACCAACAACAAATAGGATATTCAGAAAACGATGCTCTTGATGTTAATATCTAAAAAGTGAAACACATAAAAATAAATCTAATGAGAGATATGGAGATTTCTATATGCAAAATTATGAAACACTACTGAGAAAAATTAAAGGATACCTAAATAAAGGGATATACCATGTTCATGGACTGAGGGACTCAACTTATTAGAGAAATCAATACTTCACATATTAATCTCAGTTTCAATATAGTCAAGTCCCGTTAATTTGGGTTTTTTTATTTTTGTTTTTGTGTTTGGCTGTTATATTTGTTGCATATTTGTTTGTTTGGTTTTTGTTTCTTTGTGGAGATTAACAATGGTTTTAAAATCACTGGGAAGTGTGTCCTCCTACAATTTAAAACTGCTACTCTCTTCCTCATTGATGCTTAAAATTTCATATTTAGATATATATTCTATAACTTTACCTTTCTTTGAACCTCTTAAATCTAACTCCTCACACTTCCCTGGGAGAGGCAGCACCTTAAAGTTTGTAAGCCATTTACATTTCAGTACAAGTTTGGTATAAGTTTCCTAGAAGAAGTTTTGGTAGGAGAAGGAGAGAACAGAGATAAGAGGCACCTAAAAGGGCAAAGAAAAAAGAAAATGAGTTCAATAAAGACAACCACATATTGGAGAAAGACCAGCCTTTTGCTATTTCTCAATCCTTCTTAGAACAGCTGTTTATTGACATTCAGAAAAACAGATGACTGCAGTATTTCTGCTTATTGATTTACTTTATATTCCACTATAAGCCACTACCAATCAAGCAGTCATCATCTGCTTAATCCAAAGTTTTATTTTAAAATTGTTTTTTATGTTGCTTTTTAAGTTGACATGACATCTGGATTCTAAAACATGACATTCTGTTCACTTTTGGATACAGGAAAAAAATATTTTGATGTTTGAGACTGTATGATTAATTTTCCAAATGGTGGAAAGAGTACTGGATTGAGAACAGAGATTTTAATAATTCTTAATATTTAATATGCAATCATCTATCTTTGGTAAATTGCTTAGCTAAGCAGGCTCATAGTTTTCTCATTTGTAAAATGAAGGGACTAAAATATCTCATGAACAACGTGTTCTCAACCCCTTTAAGGGTACATGACTCTTAGTCACATGTTCATTGGATTACTCCTGAAATTCTTTCTAAGAATAAGACAGTGTAATTTTATTTTATTTATTTTATTTTATTAGTTTCTGCTTTATAACAAAGTGCATCAGTCATACATATACATCTGTTCCCACATCCCTTCCCTCATGCATCTCCCTCCCTCCCACCCTCCCCATCCCACCCCTCCAGGCGGTCACAAAGCACCGAGTTTATCTCCCCATGCTCTGCGGTTGCTTCCCACTATCTATCTACCTTACGTTTGGTAGTGTATATATGTCCATGCCTCTCTTTCGCTTTGTCACAGGTTACCCTACCCCCTCCCCATATCCTCAAGTCCATTCTCAAGTTGGTCTGTGTCTTTATTCCCGTTTTACCCCTAGGTTCTTCATGACTTTTTTTTTTTTTTAATTCCATATATATGTGTTAGCACACGGTATTTGTCTTTCTCTTTCTGACTTACTTCACTCTGTATGACAGACTCTAGGTCTATCCACCTCATTACAAATAGCTCAGTTTCGTTTCTTTTTATGGCTGAGTATCCAGTGTATATATGTGCCACATCTTCTTTATCCATTCATCCGATGATGGACACTTAGGTTGTTTCCAGCTCCGGGCTATTGTGAATAGAGCTGCAATGAACATTTTGGTACATGTCTCTTTTTGAATTATGGTTTTCTCAGGGTATGTGCCTAGTAGTGGGATTGCTGGGTCATATGGTAGTTCTATTTTTAGTTTTTTAAGGAACCTCCATACTGTTCTCCATAGCGGCTGTACCAATTCACATTCCCAACAGCAGTGCAAGACTGTTCCCTTTTCTCCACACCCTCTCCAGCATTTATTGTTTCTAGATTTCTTGATGATGGTCATTCTGACTGGTGTGAGATGATATCTCATTGTAGTTTTGATTTGCATTTCTCTAATGATTAATGATGTTGAGCATTCTTTCATGTGTTTGTTGGCAGTCTGTATATCTTCTTTGGAAAAATGCCTATTTAAGTCTTCTGCCCATTTTTGGATTGGGTTGTTTGTTTTTTTGCTATTGAGCTGCATGAGCTGCTTATAAATTTCGGAGATTAATCCTTTGTCAGTTGCTTCATTTGCAAATATTTTCTCCCATTCTGAGGGTTGTCTTTTGGTCTTCTTTATGGTTTCCTTTGCTGTGCAAAAGCTTTGAAGTTTCATTAGTTCCCATTGGTTTATCTTTGTTTTTATTTCCATTTCTCTAGGAGGTGGGTCCAAAAGGATCTTGCTGTGATTTATGTCATAGAGTGTTCTACCTATGTTTTCCTCTAAGAGTTTGATAGTTTCTGGCCTTACATTTAAGTCTTTAATCCATTTTGAGCTTATTTTTGTGTATGGTGTTAGGGAATGATCTAATCTCAAACTTTTACATGTCCCTGTCCAGTTTTCCCAGCACCACTTATTGAAGAGGCTGTCCTTTCTCCACTGTACATTCCTGCCTCCTTTATCAAAGATAAGGTGACCATATGTCCGTGGGTTTATCTCTGGGCTTTCTATCCTGATCCACTGATCTATCTTTCTGTTTTTATGCCAGTACCACACTGTCTTAATTACTGTAGCTTTGTAGTCTAGTCTGAAGTCAGGGAGCCTGATTCCTCCAGCTCCATTTTTCGTTCTCAAGATTGCTTTGGCTATTTGGGGTCTTTTGTTTATCCAAACAAATTTTGAAATTTTTTGTTCTAATTCTCTGAAAAATGCCAGTGGTAGTTTGATAGGGATTGCATTGAATCTGTAGATTGCTTTGGGTAGTAGAGTCATTTTCACAATATTGATTCTTCCAATCCAGGAGCATGGTATATGTCTCCATCTATTTGTATCATCTTTAATTTCTTTCATCAGTGTCTTATAATTTTCTGCATACAGGTCTTTTGTCTCCTTAGGTAGGTTTATTCCTAGATATTTTATTCTTTTTGTTGCAATGGTAAATGGGAGTGTTTTCCTGATTTCATTTTCAGATTTTTCATCATTAGTGTACAGGAATGCCAGAGATTTCTGTGCATTAATTTTGTATCCTGCTACTTTACCAAATTCATTGATTAGCTCTAGTAGTTTTCTGGTAGCATCTTTAGGATTCTCTATGTATAGTATCATGTCATCTGCAAACAGTGACAGCTTTACTTCTTCTTTTCCAATTTGGATTCCTTTTATTTCCTTTTCTTCTCTGATTGCTGTGGCTAGAACTTCCAAAACTAGGTTGAATAAGAGTGGTGAGAGTGGGCAGCCTTGTCTTGTTCCTGATCTTAGTGGAAATGGTTTCAGTTTTTCACCATTGAGGACAATGTTGGCTGTGGGTTTGTCATATATGGCCTTTATTATGTTGAGGAAAGTTCCCTCTATGCCTACTTTCTGCAGGGTTTTTATCATAAATGGGTGTTGAATTTTGTCGAAAGCTTTCTCTGCATCTATTGAGATGATCATATGGTTTTTCTCCTTCAACTTGTTAATATGGTGTATCACATTGATTGATTTGCGTATATTGAAGAATCCTTGCATTCCTGGAATAAACCCCACTTGATCATGGTGTATGATCCTTTTAATGTGCTGTTGGATTCTGTTTGCTAGTCTTTTGTTGAGGATTTTTGCATCTATGTTCATCAGTGATATTGGCCTGTACTTTTCTTTCTTTGTGACATCCTTGCCTGGTTTTGGTATCAAGGTGATGGTGGTCTCGTAGAATGAGTTTGGGAGTGTTCCTTCCTCTGATATTGTTTGGAAGAGTTTTAGAAGGATGGGTGTTAGCTCTTCTCTAAATGTTTGATAGAATTCGCCTGTGAAGCCATCTGGTCCTGGGCTTTTGTTTGTTGGAAGATTTTTAATCACAGTTTCAATTTCAGTGCTTGTGATTGGTCTATTCATATTTTCTATTTCTTCCTGAGTCAGTCTTGGCAGGTTGTGCATTTCTAAGAATTTGTCCATTTCTTCCAGGTTGTCCATTTTATTGGCATAGAGTTGCTTATAGTAATCTCTCATGATCTTTTGTATTTCTGCAGTGTCAGTTGTTACTTCTCCTTTTTCATTTCTAATTCTATTGATTTGTGACTTCTCCCTTCTTTTCTTGATGAGTCTGGCTAATGGTTTGTCAATTTTGTTTATCTTATCAAAGAACCAGATTTTAGTTTGGTTGATCTTTGCTATCGTTTGCTTCATTTCTTTTTCATTTATTTCTGATCTGATCTTTATGATTTCTTTCCTTCTGCTAACTTTGGGGGTTTTTTGTTCTTCTTTCTCTAATTGCTTTAGGTGCAGGGTCAGGTTGTTTACTCGAAATGTTTCCTGTTTCTTAAGGTGGGATTGTATTGCTATAAACTTCCCCCTTAGAACTGCTTTTGCTGCGTCACATAGGTTTTGGGTCGTCTTGTCTCCATTGTCATTTGTTTCTAGGTATTTTTTAATTTCCTCTTTGATTTCTTCAGTGATCACTTCGTTATTGAGTAGTGTATTGTTTAGCCTCCATGTGTTTGTATTTTTTACAGATCTTTTCCTGTAATTGATGTCTAGTCTCATAGCATTGTGGTCGGAAAAGATACTTGATACAATTTCAATTTTCTTAAATTTACCAAGGCTTGATTTGTGACCCAAGATATGATCTATCCTGGAGAATGTTCCATGAGCACTTGAGAAAAATGTGTATTCTGTTGTTTTTGGATGGAATGTCCTATAAATATCAACTAAGTCCATCTTGTTTAATGTATCATTTAAAGCTTGTGTTTCCTTATTTATTTTCATTTTGGATGATCTGTCCATTTGTGAAAGTGGGGTGTTAAAGTCCCCTACTATGATTGTGTTACTGTCGATTTCCCCTTTTATGGCTGTTAGTATTTGCCTTATGTATTGAGGTGCTCCTATGTTGGGTGCATAACTATTTACAATTGTTATATCTTTTTCTTAGATCGATCCCTTTATCGTTATGTAGTGTCCTTCTTTGTCTCTTCTAATAGTCTTTATTTTAAAGTCTATTTTGTCTGATATAAGAATTGCTACTCCAGCTTTCTTTTGGTTTCCATTTGCATGGAATATCTTTTTCCATCCCCTTACTTTCAATCTGTATGTGTCTCTAGGTCTGAAGTGGGTCTCTTGTAGACAGCACATATATGGGTCTTGTTTTTGTATCCATTCAGCCACTCTGTGTCTTTTGGTGGGAGCATTTAGTCCATTTACATTTAAGGTAATTATTGATATGTATGTTCCTATTCCCATTTCCTTAATTGCTTTGGGTTCGTTATTGTAGGTATATTCCTTCTGTTGTGTTTCTTGCCTAGAGAAGTTCCTTTAGCATTTGTTGTAAAGCTGGTTTGGTGGTGCTGAACTCTCTCAGCTTTTGCTGGTCTGTAAACGTTTTAATTTCTCCATCAAATCTGAATGAGATCCTTGCTGGGTAGAGTAATCTTGGTTGCAGGCTTCTCTCCTTCATCACTTTAATTATGTCCTGCCACTCCCTTCTGGCTTGTAGAGTTTCTGCTGAGAAATCAGCTGTTAACCTGATGGGGATGCCCTTGTGTGTTATTTGTTGTTTTTGCCTTGCTGCTTTTAATATGATTTCTTTGTTTTTAATTTTTGACAGTTTGATTAATATGTGTCTTGGCGTATTTCTCCTTGGATTTATTCTGTATGGGACTCTCTGTGCCTCCTGGACTTGATTAACTATTTCCTTTCCCATATTGGGGAAGTTTTCAACTATAATCTCTTCAAATATTTTCTCAGTCCCTTTCTTTTTCTCTTCTTCTTCTGGAACCCCTATAATTCGAATGTTGGTGCATTTAATGTTGTCCCAGAGGTCTCTGAGACTGCCCTCTGTTCTTTTCATTCTTTTTTCTTTATTTTGCTCTGCATCAGTTATTTCCTCTATTTTATCTTCCACCTCACTTATCCGTTCTTCTGCCTCAGTTATTCTGCTATTGATCCCATCTAGAGTATTTTTCATTTCATTGATTGTGTTTTTAATCGATGCTTGATTCATCTTTAGTTCTTCTAGGTCCTTGTTAACTGTTTCTTGCATTTTGTCTATTCTATTTCCAAGATTATGGATCTTGGAAATAGAATCTTGGATCAGCTTTACTATCATTATTCTGAATTCTTTTTCAGGTAGACTGCCTATTACCTCTTCATTTGTTACATCTGGTAGGTTTTTATCTTGCTCCTTCACCTGCTGTGTGTTTTTCTGTCTTCTCATTTTGCTTATGTTACTGTGTTTGGGGTCTCCTTTTTGCAGGCTGCAGATTCGTAGTTCCCGTTGTTTTTGGTGTCTGTCCTCAGTGGCTAAGGTTGTTTCAGTAGGTTGTGTAGGCTTCCTGGTGGGGGGGACTAATGCCTGTGTTCTGGTGGTTGAGGCTCGATCTTGTCTTTCTGTTGGACAGGTCCGCGTCTGGTGGTGTGTTTTGGGTTGCCTATGGCCTTATTATGTTTTTAGGTAGCCTCTCTGCTAATGGGTGGGGTTGTGTTCCTGCCTTGCTAGTTGCTTGGCATAGGGTGACCAGCACTGTAGCTTGCTGGTCGTTGACTGAAGCTGGGTGCTGGTGTTGGGATGGAGATCTCTGGGAGATTTTCGCTGCTTGATATTATGTGGAGCTGGGAGGTCTCTTGTGGACCCGTGTCCTGAAGTTGGCTCTCCCACTTCAGAGGCACAGCACTGACTCCTGGCTGCAGCACCAAGAGACTTTAATCCACCCTGCTCAGAATAACAGGGAGAAAAAGTAGAAAAAAAAATTAGTAGAACAAAGAAAGAGAGAGGGAAAGAAAGGAAGAAGGGAAGAAAGGAAGGAAGGAGGGAAGAAAGAAAGAAAGGAGGGAGGGAGGGAGGAAGGATGGAAAGAAAGAAGGAAAGAACGGAGGGATGGAGGGAGGAGTGAAAGCAAAAGGAAGAGTGAATGGAAGAAGGGAGAGAGGGAGGTAGGAAGGAAAGAAAGAAAGAAAGACAGGAGGGAGGGAGGGAGGAAGGAAATAAAAAGAAAGTGGAAATAAGAAGGGTGGGAGGGAGGAAAGAAAAAGAAAGAAGGAAAGGAGGAGCGGAGGGAGGGAGGGAGGAAGGGAAGGTAGGAAAAAAAGAAAGATCAGGTAAAGTAAAATAGAATAAAGTATGAAATATAGTAGTGTTATTAAAATTAGAAAGTAATTATTGAAAAAAAAATGGACCGATAGAACCCTGGGACATATGGTGGAAGCAAAGCTATACAGAGAGAATCTTACACAGAAGATTACACATACACATTCACAAAAAGAGAGCAGGGGGAAAAATCAAAAATCTTGCTCTCCAAGTCCACCTCCTCAATTTGGGATAATTCGTTGTAAAAAGAGGAAAAGGGCGAGAAGTCTGAAATCTTGCTCTCTAAGTCCACCTCCTTAATTTGGAATAATTCGTTGTAAAAAGAGGAAAAGGGGGGAAAGTCTTAAATCTTGTCCTCAAAGTCCACTTCCTCAATTTGGGATGATTCGCTGTCCATTCATGCACTCCACAGATGCAGGGCACATCAAATGGACTGTGGAGCTTTAATCCGCTGCCTCCGAGGCTGCACAGAGAGATTTCCCTGTCTCTTCTCTGCTCTCACAGCTCCCGGGTCTCAGCCTTGGACCTGGCCCCGCCTCTGCACGTAGGTCGCTGGAGGGTGTCCGTTCTTCGCTCAGACAGGACGGATTTAAAGGAGCCGCTGATTCGGGGGCTCTGGCTCACTCAGGCAGAGGGGAGGAAGGGGCGCGCAGTGTGGGGCGGGCCTGCGGTGGCAGAGGCCGGCGTGACATTGCAGCAGCCCATGACGCTCCGTGCGCTTTCCCGGGAAAGCCGTCCCCGGGTCTCGGGACCCCGGCAGTGGCGGGGTG
Source organism: Mesoplodon mirus (assembly GCF_964341445.2). Taxonomy (NCBI): domain Eukaryota; kingdom Metazoa; phylum Chordata; class Mammalia; order Artiodactyla; family Ziphiidae; genus Mesoplodon; species Mesoplodon mirus. The sequence continues at coordinate 73,098 of NW_028294961.1, read as the reverse complement.
CACAGGCCCCCCGGAAGGTGGGGCGGACAGTGACCCGCGCTCGCACACAGGCCCCGCGGCGGCGGTGGCGACGGCGGCGGCGGCGGCGGCGGCCCACTCCCGTCTCTGAGGTCCGCGCCTTACCCGCGGCTCGCGCCTGTCTCCGGCGCTTCCCCAAGCAGCCCCCTTAATGCCCTCTCCTCGCGCACCAGGAAACAAAAGGGAAAAAAGTCTCTTGCCTCTTCGGCAGCTCCAGACCCTTTCCCCGGACTCCCTCCTGGCTAGCCATGGTGCACTAACCCCTTCAGGCTCTCTTCCTGCCGCCAGCCCCAGTCCTCTCCCTGCGCTCCGACTGAAAGCCGATACCTGAGCCTCAGCTCCCAGCCCCGCCCGCCCCGGCGGCCAAGCAGACAAGCCTCTCGGGCTGGTGTGTTCCTGAGGGCACCGGTCCTCTGTGCCAGAATCTCTCCGCTTTGCCCTCCGCACCCCTGTTGCTGTGCTCTCCTCCGCTACTCCGAAGCTTTCCCCCTCCGCCACCTGCAGTCTCCGCCCGCGAAGGGGCTTGTAGTGTGTAGAAACCTTCCCTCCTTCACGGCTCCCTCCCACTGGTGCAGGTCCCGTCCCTATCCTATTGTCTCTGTTTATTCTTTTTTTTCTTTTGCCCTACCCAGGTATGTGGGGAGTTTCTTGCCTTTTCGGGGGTCTGAGGTCTTCTGTCAGCGTTCAGTAGGTGTTCTGTAGGAGTTGTTCCACGTGTAGATGAATTTCTGATGTATCTGTGGGGAGGAAGGTGATCTCCAAGTCTTACTCTTCCGCCATCTTCCTCTGGACCTTGATAATATTAGTCGACAGTGTAATTTTAGATGACACCTTTCTTTTAATAACATCAATTAATTTTTTCTCAAAAATTTCCAGTTAAGCAGTAGAGATAAATATCTTTTAGATATGGGGATATCAATAAAGTCTGAAGTTTTACTAAGCTTACAGAGTTGAAAGTAAAAGGATAAGTATTGTTAATATGAATATTATCATTTAGAAAATGGTTTTTACATCTTATAGGCCTAGTTCAGAAACAAATAATGTTTTAAGTCATCTCCAAATGCTCAAAGGGCAAATAATCTATTCTATATATGACAACTATAAAAACACAATACTTTGATTCCTTAAATATGATTTCTAATTCAAACTTACCCCTCATTTATTATAAAAAAGTTCATTCTTTTGATCTAAATTAATTTACTAAAATAGATATAAATTGTCTGTGCTAGATAATATTTTCAAATGTAACTTCCTTGTCTTACAATACCCTCATTTGAGACAGGAATATAATAGATGCATTATTAACATGCCTGCTGTTTCTACAATCTAATGGTTTTCAAAATGACTTAGTCAATCAATAAATACTTATATCAAAAGTTACTGAGACCAGGAACTTCCCTGGTGGTCCAGTGGGTAAGACTCTGTGCTCCCAATGCAGGGGGCCCGGGTTCAATACCTGGTCAGGGAACTAGATCCCACATGCATGCTGCAACTAAGAGTCCACATGCTGCAACTAAGATTCCGCATGCCATAACTAAGACCCAGTGCAGCCAAATAAATAAATATTCAAAAAAAAAAGTTACTGAGACCAGTGGTTTTTAAATTGTAGTTCTTGGAGTTTGGGGATTTTGTCAAGGACACTTGTGAGTTTATGAAAGAGTGGAGGATACAAATAATCAAAGCCACACTTATTGTGTATTTCATAAAGTTATTGGGATTACATGTAAAATTTTGTTTGAAAGATGGGATATGTTGTATTAAACATTTGGATGTCACTGACTGTACAGACGCTTTTCAAATGTAGATGTTAATAGTAATAGTAATAATGCATATTGAGCATTCATTAAATACCAGGCACTGTTTGAGTGCTTAAGAGGCACTAAGTTATTTCATCCTAACATCAATCCAATGATCATTATCTCAATTTTACAGATGTAGAAATCAAGGCACAGAAAAATTAAATATCCGTCCCAGTTAGTAAATGAAAGAACAATAATCAAACTCAGGCTGTTTAACTCCAGTACGTTCACTCTTACCCACAACATTAATTCACTTTCTTAGGACCTCCTTAGAATAGAAAAATGGACAATCTTAAAAGTCAGAAAAAAAGAGACAAAATAGACTAAATGAAGTTTCTGATCAGAAAAGTAGCAATACAAAAGTGGTATTAAAATATTGATCTGGTAATTAAAGTAAAATAAATAATAGGAGAACCTAACAACTTTGGGTATTTGGGCTCATTCATTTATTAATGAATATTAATTGAGCTAGTTATCATCTTTTGTGATTAATGAATAAAGCATAAAGAAAATTCTGCCCCCTTGGACTTTCTAATGGATCCAGAGACTAGTTACCTTGGCCCAAAGACCTGGCCTAGGAGGATAGCAAGGAGCCTACAGAGTGTTAGTTGAAAAAACATTCAATTTTTTTTCTATCTAAAGGCTACGGCAGAGATAGAAGAATGAGAAAATCAGAAAGTGGGACTAGGTTTGGAGAGAAAAAGGATTTTGAATAGCTATCTTTCAAGGAATAGCAAGAAATCCATTTATGAATATTTAGAAGACAATTAGCAATACAAAGTTGGGGCTTTAGTGAGAGTACATTACATGGATACCATAGCCATTTCCCACTGAGGTAATAGCCAATCCAATGACAAGTTTTAGCTGGAAACATAAAATTGAATCAATAGTCTGATAGAGGAGAACCAGCACACAAAATACAGAAGTATGGTGAATTCCCAAAATAATGGAATGGGAAAAATCAAAAAGAAGCACTCAAAGTAACAAACTGATTTGCTAAATATGTGAAAAGTGTAACAGGTAGTACATAGTCAACACAATTACAGCAAAAAGATGAGTCATCTGTGAGGAGCAAAAAAATCAAAAGCAATTGAGATTTTAAGGTAAATGAGACAGAAGAAGAACCTGTGAATTTGCAAATTATAAAGCATTACTGATGTGGAAAATAAAATCTTGGTGCAACGTGGAATGAAAGTAGGGTGAAAAGAGAATATAAAGTGTATATGTCATTTGTTTTGCACATATAATACAAGGAAGGGGAGGAGTAGACCATTAGGAAGAAGGGCATGCTTCATTTTGGTGGTAACTGCATCAAGAACACTACAGGATTTTGAAACCACAAACTAGCTGAGGATTAGAGAAAACTTTACTTAGCTTTGGAAAAGCTGTGCTTCAAATAGCTTATGGATAGCCCAACTAATTCCTTAGTCTTTCCACTACTATATGCTGCTTCCAATAGAGTAATACAAACCTGTCACTTGTTTTTAATAATGCTTGCTCATTTCCCCAGCAGTTTTCTCTTAATCTACTATCTTTGACTTCCTTGCCTTAGCTTACAGTAACACTTTAATACAGGGACTATAACAATAATGCTGGACTCATTTATAATTCCATCTCTTCAAACACATTTTCCCACATGAAATGTTGTTAGGATTAAGTAAAAAGAAAGTAAAGTGACAAATAAGAAAACCCTCTTTTAAGAAGATTTTTTAAAAAATCTTTGCTCTAAAAGGCAGATATGAATCACTGACAGCACACATTTGGGTATTAGCTAGGTGTAATAAAGTTCTCACACTCTTTCACTCAAGCTTTGTTTCAGTCCAATTGTGCCCTCTACAGTCTTATCAAGTGAATGAAGGTGACTTTAGCTTGAAAGGAATCTGATAAGTCTCTGATACTCAGTCCACACTTTTCAGACACGAAAGCAATATTTGATTCTTTATAAAAATTTCCGACCTATTTAATTTGGGGAAACTCTCTAAGATAAAAGGTAATTAAATTTAACAAGTGGATACATTTGCTTGGCTGTGTGATGACCACTGGAAAAGAAAATAAAGTTTTATACAATCTAATTGTGTCCTTCAACACTGAAAACTATTATTAGTGACAATGTTGAATATCACCTGACCCCTCGAATCCTGGAAAACAGCAAAAGTTAAGATATCTCTCTGCCCTTTGTGTTGTGGAAAACAGATTATTCCTAAAAACCACCCTTCCACAGATGCCTCCTCGTGTTTACCGATGGCAATGCCAGACAAAGATATTCCAAATTGCCATTTTTTGGTCTCATAAATTATCAGCTGAAGTGTTTATTGCTACTAATCAATTGGAACAAACTGCTAATTAATTAAACTTTAAAGTTTCACTCCTTCCTCCAGGCTCCAGAACTCGGACTCACTGTCAGACTGAGTCAACATATAATCTCTCCTAAGAACAGGCTGACCTCAAGGTAAAATATTCTCTGATCTACCATCCACTCAAGCTACTCTTTTATCCCATTTTCCCACAGCCTACCCTTAATACCCTTGTTACTTACTCTCAAGAGAAGAAAAACCCCTTTTGATTAACCACTGAGAGGCTTGCAGATCTTAGGGTCACAGCATTCTCCCTAATGCAATAGTTCTCCTCCGCCAATTGCAATAGACCCCTCCTCGCACTTAACCTTTTCAGTAAAGTTTCTCCTTACTATGCTGGTATTGTTTGGTTTTTTTTTTAAGTTGACATTGGCAACTGATAGAAGAAGTAAATATTGCTGCATCTGGATATATGTGATAATGGGGGATTGAAAACTCTAAAATTTTTAATTGATTTTTATTGGAGTATAGTTCTTTTACAATGTTGTGTTAGTTTCTTGCTGTACAGCAAAGTGAATCAGTCATGCATATACATATATCTGCTCTTTTTTAGATTTCCTTCCCATTTAGGTCACCACAGAGCACTGAGTAGAGTTCCCTGTGATATACAGTAGGTTCTCATTAGTTACCTATTTTATACATAGTAGTTATATATGTCAGTCCCAATCTCCCAATTCATCCCACCCACCCCTTCCCCCCTTGGTAACCGTAAGGTTGTTCTCTACATCTGTGACTCTATTTCTGCTTTGCAAATAAGTTCATCTCTACCATTTTTCTAGATTCCACACATAAATGGTACTATACAATATTTTTCTCTGTCTGACTTACTTCACTCTGTATGACAATCTCTAGCTCCAACCATATCTCTGCAAATGGCACTATTTCATTCCTTTTTATGGCTGAGTAATATTCCATTGTATTTATGTACCACGTCTTCTTTATCCATTCTTCTGTTGATGGACATTTAGGTTCCTTCCACGTGCTGGCTATTATAAATAGTGCTGCAGTGAACACTGGGGTGCATTCATCCTTTCGAATTATGGTTTTCTCTGGATATATGTCCAGGAGTGGGATTGCTAGGTCATATGGTAGTTCTATCTTTAGTTTTTTAAGAAACCTCCATACTGTCCTCCATAGTGGCTGTACCAATTTACAGTTCCACCAACAGTGTTGGAGGGTACCCTTTTCTCCACACCCTCTCCAGCATTTATTGTCTGTAGATTTTTTGATGATGGCCATTCTGACTGGTATGAGGTGATACCTCACTGTCATTTTGATTTGCATTTCTCTAATGCTTAGTGATGTTGAGCATCTTTTCATGTGTTTGTTGGCCACCTGTATGTCTTCTTTGGAGAAATGTCTATTTAGGTCTCCCACCCATTTTTTGATTGGGTTGTTTGTCTTTTTGATATTGAGCTGAATGAGCTATTTGTATCTTTTGGAGATTAATCCCTTGTCAGTTGTGTTGTTTGCAAATATTTTCTCCCATTCTGAGGGTGTCTTTTCATTTTGTTTATGGTTTCCTTTGCTGTGCAAAAGCTTTTAAGTTTCATTAGGTCCCATTTATTTATTTTTGTTTTTATTTTCATTACTCTAGGCAGTGGGTCGAAAAAGATCTTGCTGTGGAAAACTGTAAATATTAAATGATTTGGTTCATTCAGTGAATTATGAGTGTTAATGAACACATTAAACAGTCCACAAAGAGAGAGTCCTTTAAGCATCTGCTGTGTGCTAGGGTTTCCTCTACTAGGCCACAATTAGAAAAATCTGTTTGCTCAAAAAGCACATAGGTCAGTACAGAAGACTAACATAAAACCATCATGAGATGCATTGATAGAAATGTACACAGAGTGCTATGTTTACATTTGATAAAGTCATTTACTATGAGTGCCTAAGGTCTATGGCAGGAAAATAATGTGACAAGAAAAGTTCTATAGTAAAGGTGATATCTGAGAAGACCATCAAAGAATAAACACGACTTTGTCAGATGAACAAACTGTGAAGAATCTGTATTTGGCATTGGGAACAAAGTGATCACAAAAAGCCCAAGTAATACCATGGTTCCTCTGGAGAGCAAAAGTAGTTGGAACTGACTCAGCTGTAGCTCACATATGTAAGACAACTGAAGGGGAGCTGGAAAGATGAGCAGATACAAAGCAGCACAGCCTTTTACAACTATGAAAGTTGGGGACTGCACAACTCCAGGGGGTACCATTCATAACAATGTCAATGAGAATGACACATGCTGGAGTTGTGTACAGCCCTGAGCAAGACCTCTGAGCAGGTACCAAATTAGTAGAGTATTTTTATGCCAAGTGTATAAGTTAGGATGCTTTTGGTAGCAAAAAATGGAAACCGAATCTGTCTGTCCTCAACTTTAAGAGGATTTTGGAAAGAACATCAGGGCTCATGTAACAGAGGAGGACCCTATGGGGCCTTCCTAGGACAGACCCCTCCCCCATATCCTCTACTTTAGCTCCTCTCTGAAGTACATAGATCACAGTATTTGATGCACATTTCCTGCTTTACAGATGCTAAAACCCCCACCAAATGGAAGGTTAACTACTTAATGACCATAAGCACATAGCCCCCAGGCCTACTGGAGCCAAAGAATTGATGACCTTAACCCCTGGGACACTGTCCTGTAACCTCACCATCAACCAAACAGAGAGCTGTGCACAAGCTGATCACATACCTTGGGACTCCCCTCCCTCACCTTGCCTTTAAAAACACTTTGCTGAAACCCATCAGGAAAATGAGGCTTTTTGAGTACTAGTTGTCCCGGACTGTTTGTATGGCACCTTACAATAAAAACGGCACTTTCTTTCACCACAACCCAGTGTCAGTAGATTGGGTTTACTGCATGTGGATAAGTGGACTCAAGTTTGCTTCAGTGACACTCACAGTACTGCTATGGGGCTTTTGCACAGCAATGGAGACCATAAACAAGACGAAAAGACAACCCTCAGAATGGGAGAAAATATTTGCAAATGAAGCAACTGACAAAGGATTCATCTCCAAAATTTATAAACAGCTCATGCAGCTCAATATCAGAAAAACAAACAACCCAATCCAAAAATGGGCAGAAGCCCTAAATAGACATTTCTCCAAAGAAGACATACAGATTGCCAACAAACACATGAAAGGATTCTCAGCATCACTAATCATTAGAGAAATGCAAATCAAAACCACAGTGAGGTATCACCTCACACCGGTCAGAATGGCCATCATCAAGAAATCTAGAAACAAGAAATGCTGGAGAGGGTGTGGAGAAAAGGGAACCCTCCTACACTGTTGGTGGGACTGTAAATTGGTATAGCCACTATGGAGAACAGTATGGAGGTTCCTTAAAAAACTGAAAAAGAGAACTACCATACGACCCAGCAATCTCACTACTGGGCATATACACTGAGAAAGCCATAATTCAAAAAGAGTCATGGACCACAATGTTCATTGCAGCTGTATTTACAATAGCCAGGACATGGAAGCAACCTAAATGTCCATCAACAGATGAATGGATAAAGAAGGTGTGGCACATATATACAATGAAATATTACTCAGCCATAAAAGGAAACGAAATTGAGTTATTTGTAGTGAGTTGGATGGACCTAGAGTCTGTCATACAGAGTGAAGTAAGTCAGAAAGAGAAAAACAAATACTGTATGCTAACACATATACATGGAATCTAAAAAAACCCCAAAAGGTTCTGAAGAACCTAGGAGCAGGACAGATATAAACACAAAGACATAGAGAATGGACTTGAGGACACAAGGAAGGGGGAAGGTTAGGCTGGGACGATGTGAGAGAGTAGCATGGACATATATACACTACCAAATATAAAAAAATAGAGAGCTAGTGGGATGCAGCCGCATAGCACAGGGAGATCAGCTGGGTGCTTTGTGACCACCTAGAGGGGTGGAATAGGGAGGGTGGGAGGGAGATGCAAGAGGGAGGGAATATGGGGATATATGCATACATATAGCTGATTCACTTTGTTATACAGCAGAAACTAACACACCATTGTAAAGCAATTATACTCCAGTAAAGATGTTTAAAAAAAAGAAAAAGAAAATAATGGCGGCTTTGTAAAGAAAAGGGAAAAGCCAAAAAGTGCTGGATATAATTGAGGATTTCTGTATTAGAGATTCTGCAGCACTGAAGTACAAGAAAATTGAGTAGGGGGATGAAGATTTAAGAATGTTCAACTTTTTATGAACTTAATTCCTTTCACCTTTTTTTTTATGAGTAATGGTTAAAATTTGAATTGCTTTATAAATTACTTTTGGGTGATTAACTGTGTTTTTTAAAATGCATCTCTGTACAAAGACTCTCTCTGACATTTATTACGGTGGCCTAAATAAATAAATACATCTTGAAGGTCTTAGTGGTAAATCACCACGTTTAATTCCAAGAGAATTTAAAAGGTAAAGAAAAATTAGTTTCAAAAATATTTTCAACAAGTTGACATTTATGAAAAAATTTGAAAGATGAGCAGCTATGGGCATACCACCTTATTTTATCTGATGAACTAATGAATATAGACTTCACACATTTTCAAAGTACTGAACTGCCTTTTCTTCTATAGCAATCCTCAACCTATACCAGGTTAAAAAAACTAATAATCTTAAATCATGATTTATTCCCTAAAATCCCCTTTCTACTCATTTATAAATCCTCCTTAACATTAATTTTTTCCTATCATATTTCTTAGCCTTGATTATTTCATGTATTTGATGTACAAATATACTGAACACTTACAATATATACAAGATACTTTCTTTTAAAGCTACATGTTAGTTGACACTTTTGTGCTCGACACTGGAAGATACACTGTTGGAAGATTCAGCCCCTGCACTCAATTTTCTCACAGGTTAAAGAAGATTCAGACAAGTAAATCCACAATTCAACACTCTGCTATAAAAGATATGAGAAAGGGTTGCCCAGGGGGTTTTGATTGTAAAGAGCAGGAGAAACTATCTTTTCCTGGGTATGGGAGGATTCCTAGAGGAGATGTTACCTGAGAAAAGGAAGATGAAAAGAAATTGCCAGGTGAATAAGGGATATTTTTTTAGCTTTTATTTCTCTTCAATTCTCACAAAAAAAGAAAAACTCAAAAAAATAAATGAAGGTATATGACTCTCAGAGCTCCTTAGGCTCTTTGGTATCTATATTTGTAGCTGGAGATACATGTGCCACAATTATGTTCTAAGTTAAGGGAGTCTGCGTGTGTCATACATCAAGCATGTAGTGCAAGCTCATGTTAATAAAAATAAATAAAAATTCAGGTATAATCAAGGTAGAAAAGCAACAACTCACTACATATTCACTGATACCTTTCCTCTAGTCTCCTCTCCTGTGTTCCTTTCACCCACCCAAATGTTTTGGTGTGTAAGCTTTCCTCTCAAGACAATGGAGTCCACAGCATGGCCATCACAAGTTTGAGTGTTGAACAATAGGTGAGATCCCTAGTGAATAATTATACCCAGTTGGAGAAGACTGAACAGTGCTGGGAGCCAGGTGAGAGAAATAGCGTTTGGCTTATCTGCTCTGAAATAATATCTGAAAGACTCAATCCATAAAGTTTCCATATGGTTGAAAGCAAGTTGAAGAGTGAACCCTGGGTCTTAACGTTATGTGTGTGTGTGTGTGTGTGTGTTTGTGTGTGTATGTTCTGATTCATCAAATGTTAGGGAGAAACATTTTGGGATAGAAAGAGCATTGGCCCCAGAGGCATGGGTTTAAAGTTCTATATCTGTCACTCTCTTGCCAGGAGGCTTTTTTAAAAGCTCATTTAATGACTCAGTTAATGCTTTTTTACATTTGAAAAAGCATGAGGCTTTTTCCAACTTTAAAGTTTGATGATTTTATGGTCACTTTTATTTGCAGCTTTTAAGACTCCCCATCTAAATAAACTCTTAGGCTCCGTGACGTGTGCCCAACCTAGACATGCCGAAGGGGCTTTGAAATCCTGGCCTGCTTTCAGCCAACTTTATGCATTTATATCAGCTGATTTGTTACTTGATAAAAATGTTCAGGATAATGCAGTCACTTTTTTAAATGCTGTAGAAAAGACCACTTCAGAAACAGATTAGAACAGCCATGATAATGGACCGGAGTCCTGAGGCATTGAGCTGAGAATTCCATCTCCCCCCTGCATGAGAGAGGCAGATCGTTACCCTCTACAGCATCTGAAGTTGGGGATTTGCTCCCTACCCCCCTAACTCTGGCTAACAGCTTCCCATCAGCCTACCATCTGTGAATGAATCTGGACCTGCAGATTTATAGTCTCAGTTGGTACCATGTCTTAGGATGTGGAGGACAGCTTGCTTTATTTTTCCCTAATGCTGCTTCTTCCCAATCTTAAGAGCTAACTCAAGATTTAGTGAATAATCTATACACACGTTACATGAGCTACTCAGATTCCCTCCCACTCCCACATCGTGTCTTCCAGACTGAGGAGTTCTTCCAACCGCCTATTCTCAAACGGAAGTTCCTCCTCTCTCTCGATGGTTTTTGCTTCCCTCTGTATTTTAAGGTGTACTTATCAAAACTTCCTAAGAACTTCTAGGTTCAAACAAATTTCTATTTTGTCCAAGGGTAAGACAATACCTTTCACTTTGTTTCCAATATCCTTTGTGATAATGTCCAACAAATTTGGTCAGTGTTGGTTTCCTGGTCGTAATCTTAGACTGAACCTTCAGGCAACAGAGTCCTTAGGCTTTCTTCTGCAGTGATAATCAGTTCTCAGAGGCTTCCATCTCATAGAAGAGTTTCAATGATTTTACCTGAACTGTTTCTCCCTGCTCTCATTAGAGCTCCTCTGCTCATTTCAACTCCTGTTCATCCTACTTTGATGATCTTTTTATTACCTGGAAGAACTTAGTTCTGTGCACAAATTTGGAAATTCTCCCATGGTACTTCTTATCTTGATCCCTTGAAAAAAATGTTAAATAAGGCCAGTTCAATATGCCTTCTTAGGGGTTCCTATTATAAACCCTTTTCCTTCCAGAGAAAATGATCATTTATCCCAACTCTTCATTTACTCTCTAAGATAATTCTCTCTCCATCTCAAAACATTGTCTCTAATCCCAAGAAAACTCAATTATTTAGCTTTAGTGAGGTGTAATTGATATATAATAAACTGTACACATTTAAAGTAAAATAAATAAATAAACTCAACTATTTCTAAACTTCCAAGTATATATAGATAGCTGATTACTTGTGACCTCTCACCGATGGGCCTGTTCCACTCAACTAAAGACAACTATGCCACAGAAATGCACTCATTCTGTGTAGACTGCAGATCTAAATGTCTACCCACTCACGGTGTCATAATATATACTTAATAAAATGCTCTGTAATATTGATAACTGTGGTCTTTAGTGTCCCATGAACCTAAACATGTTGATTAACGGAGTAAAATGTAGATTTCACTGTGTGTTATTTACAGGAGCTTTATTTTTATTAAGGTCATTGCTAGAAAAATATGTTTCTGCTAATAGTATTTATACTATACATCAAAAGTTAAAGTTATGATTTTGGCAAGATCAGACTCCTGATACTCACTTATTTAGTACTGCCCAATAAATTTTCAATATTGGAATTCTTTATCGATGAAGAATAAAGAATTTATGATACTTTTATTATTCACCTTTTACATTTGTATCCACTAAGAAGCATTTTCACAATACATGCGTATGAATATTTGTGGATTATTTTAATGTATCTTTCACAATGTTAAAATCTCTTTCAAGACCCATTTGCTGTTAAGAGGTCTTACCTCTTTAATAATAGATGATAGATGATTTATTGTCATATTTGCCAATGAAAAGGAAAACCATGGCCAGAATTTGTGATGTCACTCTATGTAGACACACATGCATGGAAATAACCTGTAGGTGTTACACACACACATATATAGTCCTATATATATAAGTATATATTTTTATATGTATATATTGTGCATACATATGTATGTATATGTATATGTGTGTGTATGTACTCACTTATCTTTCCACCCACCCATACATGCATCCATTGATCTATCTAGCTATCTTCCAACACACAGTACCCCTACAATGATAAAATAGGATCAGAGATTCATAGAAATATAGAGCCCAAAAGATCCTTAGACATATAGTTTAAAAACAAAGAATGTTATTCTTAGAGGTGTAACTCTCCAAGATAGCACCAGGAGAAAGAACTCAGCTGGAACCTAATCCCCATATTCCAATTACAAGTTCAGTTTTCATTCCACCATACCACACTGTCTTTCGCACAGATATCTGTTATACAGATGGATAGATACTGATCCTTAGAAGACAGTGTCAGTGCTGAAACTATTTTCTGTACTGAACACCCTGCTGTCAACTAAATTCTCGTTTGAGTTTTGAAGTTTACTGATGGTTTCTGTCAGTCCCAAGCCCTCCTAGGCATTTTTACACATAATCAATATGAGGGGAGCTTCCTGTCTGACATCAGTCAGTTTTTTAAACAACAATTATCTATTAAAATATTGTTCTTAAGTCAGGAAAAATGGATGTTAGTGTCAAACACAGCTTTGCTCACTCTCACACACACACACACTCACGCAAATTACAAATAGTATTCGACTGCTCTATATTTCAGGCTATTCAATAACTAGATAAATGAAATATACTTTCTGTCTACATAATTTTTTTTACTATGCCAAGGCATACACACTAGTTGTTCCCTGCAGTACCTGCCGAATGCAACTAAATTTGCAACAGAGTTAATCACTGGTGCAGCTGAATATTTTAAGAGATTTATCCTCTAGTAGGAAATTCATCTTTTTTCCAAGAAAAGGGCATTTACCCACTCCTTCATCTCCAACTGTATTAGTTCCGTGATTTCCTTCCTTTCTCTGATTTCCACGCTCCAATTCCCAAAGACAAGCTCATCTCTGATGACCTTTCAGTCTATGAGTATTTGGGGTAGGAGTGGGGGGAGTCCACAGTTAAAATAAAGTTTGTATACAATCACTTTCTATGTTGTTATGAAATTATTCTAAGCTTCCCTAATAATAAACTTACAAAGAAACCATGCAAATGGTTCAGATGTGCATATGGAGATAGCTATTATCTAGAAAGCATCCAGATTTCTTAAAAAGCCAAAAAAAATAGAGACTGACTCACTCAGGATATATGGAAATATAAGTGAGGTAGGTGGGCTAGAGTGTATGTCATTATCAATAAAGCCCTAGGAGAAAATCATAATTTGAAAAGATACATGCACCCCAAAGTTCACTGTAACACTATTTACAATAGCCAAGACATGGAAGCAACCTAAATGCCCACCAACAGATGAATGGATAAAGAAGATGTGTTCCATATATATATATATATATATATATATATATATATATATATATATATATATACACACACACACACATACACACACACACACATACACACAATGGAATATTACTCAGCCATAAAGAAGAATGAAATAATGCCATTTGCAGCAACATGTATGGACCTATCATACTAAGTGAAGTAAGCCAGACACAGAAAGACAAATATAATATGATATCACTTATATGTGGAATCTAAAAAAAATTATACAAATGAACATATATATGAAACAGAAAGACTCACAGACATAGAAAACAAACTTATGGTTAGCAAAGGGGAAGGGGGTGAGGGATAAATTAGGAGTTTGGGATTAACATATAAACACGACTACATATAAAATCGATAACCAACAAGGACTTCCTGTATAGCATAGGAAACTATATGCAATATTTTGTAATAACCTATAAGGGTAAAGAATCTGAAAAAGAATATATATATATACATACATAACTGAATCACTTTGCTGTACACCACAAACTTATACAATATTGTAAACAACTATACTTCAAGAAAAAAATTAAATTAAATAAAAAAAAATAAAATAAACACCTAGATATATTTTTGCATAACTGAATTAAATTCTTAAAACCCCCAAAATGAATGTTTTAACTGAATTTGAGAAATGAAGACTAACTTAAATCTTGGGTTTAGAATTAATTTGATTCATAATAGAAGGAAGTTAGAAAATAACATTTATTAAGAACAACACTGTTTAGCAATCCTATATGAAGATATAACACACAAAATATCTCGTATTACTTCCCTGTTAGAAGAGCTCTTTGCTTTAATACTTACACTACAGAGAATTTAATTAGTTCTCAATCAAATATTCTTCAGCCAGTGATTATACAGCAATAAAACATATTTGCATCTGCAAACTCAAGGTAACTTTTATAAGAACACAGTGGTTGGAGAAAATCTTGAGTTACATTCCAAATACATTGGGTAAAACTTCAGACTCCTGTGTAGACATTTTGAAAAGCCTGCAAAGTGTCACAGAAGAGGATGTGCAACTCTGATGTTACTGGGGTTAAGAGAGGCCATGTTACTGCAAAGCAATGTTTGTTAAAACCATATTAATTAGTAAGTGGTTAGGATATGATGATTTTAAATATCTATATTATAACAATTTTTGTTTCTTTTGTTTCATTGCGTTTCAGGAAATTTGTTGGGGTTGTTGGGCTAACATATAAAACATATTAAAGGTTTCCATTAAAATAATAGGAAATTTTTTCCTGGTTACATTTGAACAAAAACGGCTTGATTTTTACAAATGGATTCCTGACCTCAAGCAGGAGACACCTTTACATATAGTATCACATTTACTTTATTTTACATAGAATGTCACTAAAGTTTACCACAACCCATTTAGTTATCATTGCCTTTTACAAATAATGAAACTAAAACTGAGAGATTAAATAACTTACCCAATGTCACACAGCTCATGAGCGGGGGAGATCAGAGTCCAATTCAATAGCCTTTGAATTTTTCACTATATAGTAGGACCATAGTTCAACTAATCCGGTATTTATTGAGTTTCTAACTGTGCATAACATTTGGTGTTAGGCATTAGAGGGGCACATAATGATGCCTACTTCTTGCATCACTACAGTTTACAATCTAGTAGAAGGCAAGTGCACACATTGTTCTATTTAAGAGTCTAAGAGGAAACAGGAAGGTGAAAAATGGCAAATATTTATGCAAACAGGAGTTTTACAGGCCATCTTGAAGGGCAGTGTATTTAATACAGGACTAGAAGGGTACAGATATTTCAGAGAGGTTTGATATGAACTAGGGCATAAAGGGTAGGGCATCGCAAGCACAGATTACAATGTGAACAAAGGCATGGAAAAAGTGACAGCACATGTAGAGAGATGTAGGTAAGGAAAGCCTTGAAGGTATTGAAGAAAACAAGTCTACATGATACTTGTTAAAGATAGCAAGGATAAGTCAGGGAGACTACTACAGAGGGGCTGTGTAGTAGGAGAGGGAGACGGGGCTCAACTCCTAATATAATAAGAACAAGTAGAGATATAAAGGCAAGGAGCAGGGTGGGGGTCAGTAGAAAATTACTAAAAGGAAACATCAGGGGTAAGGAGAATTCTGGCTAAATCAATTTGACAGAAGTTTTTTCTGTAGTCAGGCTAGGGTGATAAGACATGAAGGGTGAGGGATAAAGAGTTTGATCATATATCAAGGGTAGAGGATTTTTGCTAAACTGACCCACCAGAATTCATGCTAATACTAGTCTAAATGGGCCAAGGACAGAGCCTAAGGTCAGGGACTAGTTAGAAAGAGGACTCAGAGAAGGCTGACTCACGTTTGGTCAAAGAAGAGTGCTATGGTCTGAATATTTATGTTCCCTCAAAATGTATATGTTGAAATCCTAACCCCCCAAATTGGTGGTATTAGGAGGTGGAGCCCTTGGAAGGTGATTAGGTCATGAGGGTGGCACCCTCATGAATGGGATTAATGCCTTTTATTTCAGATTTTTTGTGACTATTATTATTATTTTCTTTGAAATATAGTTGGTATACAATATAAGCTACAGCTGTACAATATAGTCATTTGTGATTTTTAAAGGTTATACTCCATTTATAGTTATCATAAAATATTAGCTATAGTCCCTGTGCTGTACAGTATATCCTTGTAGCTTATTTTATACATAATAGTTTGTACCTCTTAATCCCCTACCCTCTCCCCTTCCCTCTCCCCACAGGTAACCACCAGTTTGTTCACCACATCTGTAAGTCTGTTTCTTTCTCGTTATATTCACTTGTTGGTTGTATTTTTTAGATGCCACAAATTCCTTCATGAATGGGATCAATGTCTTTTAAAAGAGGCTCCAGAGAGCTCACTAGCCCCCTTCCACCATGTGAGGACACAGCAAGAAGGTTCTGGCTATGAATCAGGAAGAGGGCTTTCACCAGAATGAGACCATGCTGCTATCTTGATCTTGGACTTCAGGCCTCCATAACATTACAAAATAAAGTTCTGTTGTTTATAAGCTACCCAGTCTGTGGCATTTTGTTAGAGCAGCCAGAATGAAAAAAGACAGAGAGAGAATCTTTGTCCTTCCTTCCTCCCTTCCTCCCTCTGGCCTTTCTTCCTTACTTTACTTATTTCACTCTCCAACGCATATTCATTTAGTATCTACTTTAAGGAACTGAATAGATGGAAAACACAGGTTGAGCTATAAAGATCACTATTCTTATAGTATACAGTTTATTGGAGGAAGAGATAAGCGTCTGTGACAGAGCATGACATGCACAATTTTATTTTAGATAAACTGGTCAGGAAGACCTTTCCATGGAAGTGACATTTAAACTGAAGTTTGAAAGATGAAAATGTAGTAATGTTGGCAAATCTAGAGTGATTTTTGTAAGGACTTACTACACATTTTACTTTATTCTATATGCAATAAGTTGTCAAATGTGTTTGAAGATAGAGGATGCATTCTAATAGTGTGGATAAGAGCTTGAATTTAGCCTGAATATTAAAGAGGCCCCAGGAAATCCGACCATAAGGAAACCCAAACTCTGCTCCCAATACAAATGCTACTTTTTAAAAAACTTTCACCCTTTGGTCAACCTACTGTCTAATGAATTTGTTGAGGTTTGTGGATATTAAGACTTAAGCAAGAGAGGCAACTTGATTATAGTACAGTAGTTTGAGTTTAAGCAAAATGGTATGCCTGAAATGTAGGGGCCTTTTTGTAATGTAATTTGAAAATGTGGTGAGTTTCTTTGAATAGGCAACCCAGACTGACCATTCAATAACTCTCCATAAGAGCGACTACAACACCCAACTAGCACCATAAAAGGGAGAGTCGACATGACAGACATGTGAGGTGACCATTTTTACCCACACCACACGCTGCCATTGTGGTTACACCTACTGGTGTAAATACTTGGTGAAAGAGGCGGTGCACCTCCCTGTGTCTGCAGGCTACTGAACAAAATCACCAACCTCCCTTCAATAGGAGCATATAAAATTCTAGGCCTGGAGAAGAACAAGTAATAAAGGAACTATTTACTCTCCCTGAGTTCATTATCCTCTTCTCTTCTCCCTACTGGGTCGAAGGAAGGCAGAAGATAGCATTAAACCTCATTTTCGGTGTCTGCATGTTCAGTTGTACAGGTGGTGCACTGCATATTTATAGGAGTGTCATTCACTTTCTTCTTTACATGAATGGTGCCCCCTGGGAATTTTAGAGGGCACAACCTGTGAATCTGTATATGGCAGGCCTGCTTAATTTGGTTTTGCTCATATATTGTGAGCTTTTGTGTTGCTTATTCATTTTGTGTTCTCTGTGTTCATTTGTTTTGAGAAACCTGATATCCGTTTCATCCTTGGAACCGTAAAATTCATCTTTAAATATATCTATATAGGTAACAAACAGAATATTATTTATGTATATGTAAGTTTATTTATTTATTACAATAATCTAGGAGGTAAGACTTTACAAATAAACAAATGTGCGGAAATATGAACTAACTTGCTTGTGAATAACAAACCTGGAGCATGCCTCAGAGAAAGTGCGTAAAATGGCTCAAAACTAGAGAAAACATAGAAGCAAACTAACCACTGACACGGCACTAATAGAAAAGCTATCAAAAGTCTAAATCTGAGCAGAACCAGGAAGAAAGGAAATCATAAGAGGGATGAGACCTTGCTAAATAAATACATTTTTATTTCCATAATTAGAGGTAAGCATAAGGAAGAGATGAAACTAATTCCTAGTGTCAAGTCTATGTAAGTGGAAAGGATGTGATTTCAATTAACAAGAATTTTGTGTTTAGATTCAAAACAAGTATTTGTGTCAAAGAACCAATTCCAGTAGATTCCATGAGACATGCATATTTATATTCATTTTTCTGCATCAATGCTTTCAAGCTTTTAACCCATCCTTCTGGTGGGAAAGAAAAAAAACATAAAAATATGAAATATCTTATCAAGCTTTAATTATGTTTACTTCTTGATTTAAAATTACTCTTTATTAAGTTAAAACGAAGATATTTTAGACTAGCCCCAAAGCAGAATTGAAATGGCACACGAAAATGATCAAACATGATTCAAGCATCTCATTTAACTGAGATTTTACTACATTTGTGTAATGATGTCTAAAATTGTGTTTTCGTTAAACACAGCAGAGTAGAGTGAAAGAGTGAGAGTCAACCTATAGACGTTGTTTGAATCTAAACACATTATCTATTACTGTAACTTTGAGAAAATCACTTAATTTGCGTCAGCCTCAATGCCTTTATCTCTGAGAATAGTAATACCTATCTTGCATGGGGCTTTGGATCAAATAAGTTAAAACACAAGCAGAGTGTCTAGCAATTACAGTTGCTCACTAAATAGCTCTTGATATTACCAATGGTCTCTGATGTGGGAAAACTATTACATAATAAAAAGATCCTTAATCGGGTATCTTTAAAATCAGGCTGAATGCAAAGAACTTCAGATTTTATGTCCTCCCTTTTTTTTTTATTTTAACCCAGAGAATAATGCAATTCAGAAAACAGAGGGAGAGATTAATTTCCACTTCAACTGAAAAGTCATCATTACAAGATTTTTTTCATCATGTGCTATAGTACATTAAATATAACCATAAAATCTTTGTTACCTCTCTATTGAAAGGTAGAATGTGGTGTCCCACTTCTTGAATATGGGCTGATACAGTGGCTTATTCAATCAACAGAATGCAAGAGCAAAGGTGTTCTTGCACTTGTGAGGTTAACTCATAGGAAGACTTACAGATTCCAGCCAAGTCTCTTGAGATGTTTACTTTGGGTGAAGCCACTCACTATGTAAGAGTTCAACTACTTTGAGATATCCAGGTTGCTAAGACTCCAAAACTACACCGAGAAATTTCATGGAGAAAGACAGAGACAGAGAGAAAACCAGCCCCAGATTTTTCAGCCTGTGCAGCCCAACTCAAGCCCCAGATTTGTGAATGAAGATGCCATCTTGGTTGGACATTTCAGCACCAAAAGATGTGACTCAAAGAAAACTTAGCCAGAACCAAGGCCCCAGACATATGACACCAGTCAAGTTGTCTAATCTATCTCCAATCATTCAAGCCACCACAGCTGAGGCCCAGTCATGATGGAGCAGAGATGAGCCATCCCCAGTATTCTTTAACTTTATTCTTAGCTCACAAACTCCTGACTATAACAACATGGTTTCTATTGTATCTACCACTGCGTTTTGGAATGGTTTGTTATACTGCAATAGGTATCTGGAATATATGTCTTGATCATATCTTACAGTTCTAAAGCCACAGAACTCCTTTTACCCATATTCAGGGAGAATGCTATCTCTTGCTTATTTTCAGTCTCCCTTTGAGTCATAGAATCTGTTCAGAAGCTTCCTTGGACAGAGTCGGTAAAAGAAAACTCTTGATTACAAAACTCCATTATTACAACCAGGATAAAAGAACAGCCAAATCTGCTCACACACACCCCATTTTTTCACCACATCATACACAATGGACTGGCCAGATTTTTAAGTGCTTGACTCTGATTGAAAGTAAGCAACTTTCCATCTTCAGCCTCTTCCCCTCCAACTCAACTTAGAGTGATGCTCTAGTCAACCTCCGGACTTCCTGATGCACCTCCTATCTCTGAAATGAGACGTGAAGAAAAAACGTCTTCAGAAGAGTTCTGATATCAAGACAAGGGATAGAACAAAGGCCAAAGCAGCAATATTGCCATCCAGAGGAAAAACTGCTGAACCTACACTGCAATACTCAGAAGGAAAGTCAAGACATGAGAGAACTACGTGTAAAGCACAGCTATATTGGTGGCTTCTATTTAAATAATCAAGGTCAATAAGTAGGTCTCTGGGATGATGATCCCTATACCCTGTTACTTGCACCAGAATTGGGACATAACCAGGAACAAGTAGTTCAGGAAGCTAGAGTCATTGACACTGAGAGCCAACTACAGGGAACACCAAATAACCGGGGCTATTAGTTCATGTGCTTCTGTACCTAAATTTGGAAAGACTGTAAGACTTTCTGAATCTTCAGGTAACTTGCATACTATTCTAATCATAAGCAATCATGCTCCCTCTTAAGCTAAACCATACAACTTCAGAATCAGGTGTTACTTCTTATTGGTACCACTGTCCACTAAGCAAAGACTGAAATACAGAAGTAATCCTGACCCCTGCCTTTCCCTCATATATTCCCCCTCCCCACTTTTCCCTATTTCCCATATATTACTAGGTTTAATCAGTTCTGCTGCCTAGAGATCTGTTAAAGTCCTTCATTTTAATCATATTCCTTTGCCCTGATTCAGATCCTTGTCATCACTAGCCTAAGCTGTCCTCTATTTCTGCCCCTCCCATCTGAACTGTTGCCCTTCATATTCATCCTCAACACTACTATCAATATTATTTCTAAATTGCAAATTTGACCATCAACTGTCTAAAGACTTCAACATCTTTCCATTGCACTAATGATAAAGTCCAACTTCTAAACATGTCATAAAGATCTCCATTTTTTGGCCTTGCTCTGCCAATTTAACTAATGTCTTTTTTTAGTAATTAAAATCTACTATCCTTGTTGTTTTACGAGTGTCAGTAGTTGCTGTTCTCACTTTTTAAAATATTTCCCCCTTTCATTCACTTAGGAAACTCCTATTCATCCTTTAAAACCCAAATGCAGTGAAACCGATTTTCTCTCTCACTCAAATCACTTTCTGCTCAAAACTGTAATTTTACCTCTGTGTAGCTCAATTGTTTGTTATACTCTAATGACAACAGATTCTTAAATATACTCATCTTTGTATCTTAATATCCGATAATATGACTGACATTTAACAAATGCTAAATATACTTGACACTTGAATTAATTGAATTGAATTAAACTGAATCAATCACTCTCAAGAACACTAACGATTGTTAGGGTTTCCTGCATCAAGAGTACAAATCACGCTGAATTTTCATAATACTGCTAGTTTTGATTGAGGCACAGCAAACAAGTTTACAACAGATTTCCCCTGTGAAAAGAATAACTTCAGTAAAAGATAACAAATACACTCAGAAGTCCATAAAGGAGGCAGGGTAGTGTAGGGGATACTGTTCTCATCCAAAGACTTGCTGAGATTTGATTCAGAGGGGAAAGATTGATTTTTGTAGCTTAAGTTAAACGAGGCATCGAACAAATGTCAAAAGCAGGACATAGACTTAGATTCTTCACTGTCACACCAGTAAAGTTACCATTCTTCCATCTCCTTGAGAACAAACAAGAAAGCCTGCTGTGGACCGTGAACAAAACAACAACTGTGAATTTACACAGCTCCTTAAACTTCTAAGCTGTGTACTGAGAGTGAATTAGAGGTCTCCTCCAGATAGCATTGCAAATGAGCGTTATTTTATTTTCACCAAGCCTTTCAGGTGATACATGCGACAAAATCAGCAAAGTCAGTACTCACTGTGGCAGACAAAGTAACTATTATGTATCTGTCCTAAAAGTTCCTGTGATGTTCTGGCTAGTTTTGTTTAAGTACTATTTATAATATTTATGAGAAAAGAGGACAAAAATGAACCTGATGCTTTTGTGGAGAAGGAATTCCCTGGCTGAGCAGAAAAGCCTGCCAAAGTTTTGGTGTTTCTTGTTTGTTTGAAACAAGACTGAAGGACCATATAATGCAAGATGAAGCCATTAACAGTTAAAAGGGAGAGGACACACTAAAGAGACTCAGCCAGGGCCCTGGTAAATTATCAAAAATTGTGGGCTTTCTTAGTGAGAGTCTAGGATTTGAGAAATTCATGAGGAGAAAAGGCGGAGGTCCCTGGGCACCTGAAAATGAGAATTGCTGCATTGAACTAGGCTGACTTTGGCATGGCATTTTGAAGAAGGCAGTCATATGGAATGTAACGAATAAATAGAGCATATCAGAGCCTGGAAACCTGAGAATAGGCTCCTGTGGGTGAAACGAGGTGAAGCACGGTGCTTGGTACACTATAAACCCTCAGTAACATTGGCTGGTTTTGAATGAAATGAAACCTAACCTGAATCCAGTCCCTACTCGGTAACAGCGGGGAAGATAATGGGTGCCTAGGCAACGTCTAGCAAGTTCTGGGCTAGAGGCGGCTCCCAACTGTTGCGTCACCAGGGGCCACAGAACTGAGTCGGGAAGGGAGAAGGGAGGAATCTGTGCGGAGGGTCATCCGACTGAGTCGGAACCGGACACTCTGGCAGGAAGTAGAAAGCGAAGAAAACGAAACGACCATTGGTGAATTTCAACACCACGTCGTGAATTTCAGATAATTTTCCACTTGTTTATTAAGGTGGAAAACTCGGATTCCAACGATGAAGGAGATGGAGTTTCGGCCCAACACATAAGTCAAACGGACCGATTGGTTCGGGAAGAAGATTTCTCCAGGTTCGTAAATAATCTGAGTGAAGAAGATTACGAACTTACGAGAGACAACAATCTTCTAGGCATTCCAGGTGAAAGTACGGAAGAAGAGTTGCTGAGAAGACTTCAGCTAATTAAAGAAAACGCCCCACAAGACTCAGATGAAAATACAGGTATATTTTGCTTTTGGAGGGAATCGGATGGGATGAATAAGGAACTTCATAATAGGAAATAGTAACTTCATAATAGTAAATAGTAAATTATACAGAAGTGACTTACATTAATTTGGTAAGTAACTTCTCATAAAAAGAACTGGCATTTACTTGATTTTTGGTGAACATGTCAAGGTATGTTTGTTTGTTTTCCTGATTCACATTTGGGTTGTTTTAATTGGGAAACAGTGCAAAGTAGCCTATTTGTATTTTTCTTGGTTTTCGACCTCAACTGAAAGTCCCTCCTACTTCCTGAATTATTTTTTCTACATAGACATGTAAAAAAAGCAAACAGAAATATTCTCCACTGGGGACAATTGTGCTCTCTTCAACACCTGGGGACATTTGACAATGGCTAGAGATATTTTTGGTTGTCACAGGGGAGGCATGGGTGTTGCTAGCATCTAGTGGGCAGAGGCCAGGCATGCTGCCAAAGATCCCACAATGCACAGGATAGCTCCCCAAAACAAAGAATTGTCCAGCACCAAAATGTCAGTAGTGCTAAGGCTGAGAAACCCTGCTCGAAACTCAGGTCTGGTGTCCTCCCTCCCAGTGTGAAGTAGAGGATTTTGCTGTCTAATGAAGAGGATACTATAATACTTTGGCTCTTGAATATGGTCTTATATGTACCATGCTAGGTTCAGTCTATTCATTTGATCTGACCTTCAATTTAATGTCAATTAAAAATCTTGGTAACATTAAGAAGTATTCAAAATGCAAACACTTTTAAACCTATAAAACTTGTTTATGTTTGGGCAATAACCTTATATTTTAAAACAGCTTATCTATTATCAAAAGCACATAAGTGAAGAGCCTACAAGTAGTCATGTTGGAGACTAATGAAAATTAGACAATAATGTAAATTGAACTAAAATACTAGCATTGTACCTTAACTGGTGTTTACCTTGTTTAATTGCATTAGTGTTTTGACAGTGGACTGAAAAAAAAGTCTCTTGACATTCCTCCGACAGTGGTACACAGGGCTGTGTATATGATGAAATACTGAAAAATAGACTTCCTCCGGATTCCCTTTTTAAAAAATTCTCTAAGTTTATCTAGGATTAGCTCACTCTTTTTGGATGGAATCGAAACTTTTCTACCTTTACTTATAAATCTACACAGTGCAGTTTATAAAATATTAACTCTATAAATGTGAAATCAGTTTAAAACACCTGAGTATTTAAGTTCTCATTTTTTGTTTTTGAAACAAAGTTTCAGAGTGCTATTTTATGATGGTTCTAATTTTGGTAGTTCTTTTATGCACCCTCCCCATTTTTTTTGTTAACAGACAGAGGAGACTCTTCAGATGACGTGTCTAGTGGTGACTCTCTAATACACTGGCTTAACTGTTCTGGACAAACTGAAAATATGACAAGTGGACAAAGAGAAAACCAATCTTGGAGAGAAGAGAGCCAAATTAATCCTAAAAGTGATCAGTTCATATTCAGTTTAGAAATAAATGCTAACCTTGATAATGGGAGTCCAACTCCAGAGAATGAATATGTAGCATCTGCAAGACTTCCCAGAAGAGAAAATATGGAAGACAGCGAAAGGCAAGTGGAAAGTCCACAATCTGAATCAATATTTACAAGACCATCTATGTCTGAACAAGATACAACTGAAACATTGATGGAATTCCCACCTACCACAAGTCAGAGAAGAGCAAGAAGTAGGAGCCCAGAGTATCGGAGAACCAGAGCAAGAATTGAAAGTTGGTCGCCTCCACGTTCACTTAGGGAAATTGTACAAAGACTTAATCATAGTATACCCTCTCAGAATTTTGAGCAGCCTCTGCTAAGTGAGAATGCGAGATTTTCTAGAACTGAGCACCAAGAAATATTGACACAGCAAATGACTGGATTTGAGTTGCAAAATAGCGGTCTTATTGAAACTTCTAGAACAAGGAATGCCGTTCATGGAGAAAATTCTCCAGATACAACCAGCAGTGGTGAATCTTGGGGAATGAGGGAAATATATCCAACCATACCCTTCAATCTTGAAGTAGGACAAGTTCATTCTGGAGCATATTCTCAGAGAGACAGCAGAGCTAGTAGAACTCAGTTAACATCTGAGACACCAAACAACACTGTCACTTCTGAAAGTGAACGAGGACTGAGGCATATGTATTCACATTCTGAGCAGGCAGGTGTGAGAGCTTATGTCAATACCATTAGAAATCCCGTTTGCAGAATGTTAAATACTAGCTTAAATGATACAACATCTGTTCCAATTCAGAGCACGTTAAGGCAGACAATGACAGAATTTAGTAACTCAAATAACCTTATGGACAGTGACAGTAATTTAGAGCATAGTGTCTCACCTCCAAGTCAAAACATGGAATGGCTAGAGTCACCTAATGGTAGTAGTAGTGGTATATTTGGTTCTGATTCAAATGCTAGCTATGATACCCATTCAAGTTCCACACTGAGTTGGCATTCAAGCCCCAATTGTACGTCTAGTTCCAGTTCTAGTCCTATTTCTGGTTCCAGCTCAAGTGATGAAAATTCAGGAATTAGCTCACTGATGTTTGAAGGCATTGAAGAAACAAACTTATCATCAGAGACCAGCCAAGGGGGTATACAAATTAGCCTAATAATATCTGATGAAAGTTACTCTGGGTCCTCCCATAATCTGCAAACTACAGGACTCACCAAAGCACAGATTGACAGCTTGGCTGTAAGATCTTTTGGTGAAAATGATGCACTAAAAGCCTGTAGCATTTGCCTTACAGAGTACACAGAAAACAGCAAGCTTCGCATACTACCTTGCTCCCATGAATATCACATTCACTGCATTGATCGCTGGCTGTCTGAGAACTCTACGTGTCCGATTTGTCGTAGGCAAGTAGTGGATTCCAATGAGAGTGAAAATCCTGATTGAGATCTGAATTCTCAGCTATATAAAGTGTTATAGGGCTTCCCTGGTGGCGCAGGGCTTGAGAGTCGACCTGCCGATGCAGGGGACTGACAATAAAAATTAATTTCACACCACAGCAGTTCACTGAATTTCAATAGAAACTTAGCATGTGCACTGGGTTGGGATGTTCCTGATTCCATGGGAGAAATGTCTTAATATGATATAATGAATCTAGATAGATCCTAGTAGTATTATCTCGTCATGTAAATCCCAGACATCTCTTAGCCCTGTTCAATCCTGGTTGTGCATGCAAAGAAACAGAAACCCAACCAAATATCAATAATTAAGAAGCCATTTAAGACTACATTAGAGTCATTCACATAAAGAAGTCATGTTACATTCCTAGAATGCCATAAAAAGCTTTGAAACCCTTCTCTTCCTATCTCTCTCCACAGCAGTTTATCCCACCTCCCTAACACTACCTTAACGTTTCTCCTATTCCGCACTACCAATGTATCAGTCAGTTCTAGCTAAAAACTGATGGCACACTTTAAAAGAGTGATGGAATAGCATTTAATGAAGAGACTAAAGTGTGTAAAGAATGAAGGGAAACCAAGAGATGATGAAGTACCCTGAGGCTAGCAGCTGTGAGAAGCCAGTATTATAACCACTAGGTTTGAAGGGGCATAGAGAGATAGCAGTTCCTGCAACCCAGAATGTCTTCGAGTTATAGGAGAAGCCCACCCAACAAGAGATGTAACCTTAGGAAATGGCATCCACTGCCAACCTAAAGTTTGGAAGGGGGCAGATCATGGAAATAACTACCCTTGCCTTCTTTCCTCCTGACTTCTAATCACTTATCAGTAGTTCATATTAACCAAACCCAACCTGAAGACACAGAGAGACTGGTCCATGAAGCTGATAAAGATCAGCCTCCTGGAATCACGAAGCAGGGTTAAGAAGGATGGTGAGTAGATCCTGTAAGCAAATCAGAGACCATCTACCACAACCAGCATTCCCAACTCTCTTCAAACCCAGCCTGTGTATGCTTTCTTGCCTCTTCTGCTTCCGCTTGTTCTCTATTCCACTCTATGACTCAGCTCTTTAACAACCCTCTCTATTTTCCTTTCATTTACTCAGATCTTGTATTTTTAAAAGTGATAAGATGACAAAGCCTTAGAACTTAATTACCTTTCTCTTAAACATGTCACACTTTGATTTGCTGTGACTGTAAACAACTAAGGATAAAGGGCAGTTATAGGTATGTCTTTAATTTTTGCTTCTTCAATATATTCAAGCTTCAATTTCTTTCTATATATGTTTAGTTCATATAATTAATTTTTAAAACAGATTCTGATTTCTTATAAAGGGTTTTATGGTTTATATATGACTCTGAATCCTTGTGTGAATGACCCAAAGTAGCCAATTGCTGCTTGGAGCCTCACAAGCTGCAATATGAAAGCCTTAAAGGTAAAACTTGGCTTCAAGAAACATGTCTACATAGTTCAATTCTAATTGTCCCCAGTAAAACCATCACCCAAAACCCCGAGTATTTGAAATCAAAATTTAGGTCATGCTTCCTCCCAACCTAAACATAGTGAAGGACTTTTCTCCTAATTCAGCCTGAAGACTATTTTTGGGGGGTTGTATTGGCCAGTCTAGAAAATTTTGCTTAAATTTTTCAATCCTGGTATAGGTGAGAGTACATTGTATTATAACCTAAAGCAATAATCAGAAATTTTGTGCAGTGTGCAACCTATACAAATGTAGGCAGTGTTAAGTATACACCTTATCTAAAAAGTTAAAGTCAGCAACATCACTGACCTTTCTTTTCTCTGTGAATTGCTGGCAGCCACAGTATTTGCACATAACTAAAAGGTATAAATGGGGAGTGGTGGTGAAGTTTTTGAAAACATCTTTGATGTAGTATATTTTTCACACAGAGGATATCTGCATGGCCAGAAATGAAGGCTTGGCTCAAACCTCTGAAATTTACATTAACTTCTGAAAGTTGTTTCAATAGTCTGATTTTTAGGAAGTATTTTTGATGTCAGATATACTTCATTTAAAGTGAGTAGAATAATTATAACAGTACTTGGCTTTCATACTATCCTAACAGATTAAAACCTTCCAAAGGATGATAATTGCTTAATTAATGCTTCAGTACATTCACATGCACCTTCTGTGGTCGACAGAATTCTAAGATGATGCCCAATGATCTTTGTAGGAGCCCCTCCCCTTGAGTATGAGACCTGTGAATGTGATGGAATATCATTCCCATTATTAGATTATGATATATAGCACAGTTGATTGGGAGATTATCCAGAGTGAGCCTGACCTAATCAGGTGGGCACTTAAAAGGCACAGAGAGGACTTCTAATCCAGATAAGATGGTTTATACTCCCCTCTCCCTTCTCCCCCTTTATACGCACAACTATATATCCTGGAAATAATATGAGACAACCAAAGGAGTTCTCTGAAAGGTCTAGAGAAGGTGAATTGCCTAGGGACCCTCAGAATGGATGAACAGCCTCATGGCAGGGCACCTTATGACCCTCTACCAACAAAAAAATGTGATCCAGGCCCAGCATTTCCTAACTCCCAACTTACTAACAGGAAGTGGCTCAAAGAGGCTCTTCCTCCATCACATCAAATGGGAATCCCCCAAACACCAGGCGAGCCTTGCAGAACCTGCAAGGACGAACAATTGGAAGCCCTGATGACACTAAGTGCCCAGGGAAAGTGCTTTCCTTCCCCACTGGGCCTGAGATCCCCCTTCACCACCCAGACACATCAGTGGCTAAGGGTCCCAGCAAAAGTGCTCCTACCACAAAAAGCTCCCACCTGGACAATGCTCTCCTCAGATGGGCCTGAGACTCCTCTCCCCTCCCCAGAAACATCAGGCAACTTGCTGGTACCGGCAACGGAGATCCCTCCACAGAAAGCTCTCAACCTGGTAAGCACCCTCCACTCCTTACACTCCAGGGAGACCCTGTCACAAGTGCCTGGCCCAGGAAGGACTCTTCATCACGTGTTCCAGAGATTCCCTTCCCTCACCAGAAGCACCAAGTGCCGTATCCTGGGGAAGCTACTTCAGACCCCATAAGCAGCATGAGAAGGGACCAGAGGTAACCCCACCTGCACAAGAGAAACAGACCAAAAGAGTACCACAAAGGGTCTGAAAATTAGGTTATCATGGAACCACCGTCCATAAAAGTACAGGAAATGTGTGCCAAACCTATAAAGAGTGAATGCCTGGTAAAAATTAAAAAAAAAACAAAACACTTTAAATAGGGACCAAAGAATCCTAACATAATAGCCAAAATGTCCAAAAGAAAATAAAATATCACTATTATACCAAGAACCAGATACATGACAGCTTGAATAACATGTGACAGATGAAGCCAACAGAGATGAATTAGATGTTAGAATTATCTGACAAGGGTTTAAAAATGCTGATTTCAGACCTTTAAGACCTTGAACACAGAACCTAGTCACTCTATGCCAGTATCCCAACCTATAGCACTGTGAGCTAATAAAGGGATGCTGTTTTAAGCCATTACATTTGTACTAATTTCTTATGCAGCAACAGACAACTAATACAACTTCTCATCTAGGATCCATCCTGTACCTAGAAAATGATTATAATGAGTCCTAGACAAGTAAATGGCTTAATGTCTTGGTTCTAGGCCCACTATAACATTATATTCTACCATTTTTCCCAAAAATGGAATCCCTAATTCCTGCTACTGAAGCTGCTAGAAGACAGTATCCTTCCTGTTTGAACAACCACCAATATCGTATCGCTCTAACTTTACTTCACATCACCCTATCTCATTCTACCAGTGTATGCTGCTTATATCATAAACCCAATTTAACACTCTGACTTTGAAACTATAGAGCCACTTATTTTGCTCTCAAAGCGATTGCTGAGTATTATATTGCTCTTCCAAATCATATTCCTCTCTGTCTGCCCTGACAAATCAGAAATGGAGAAGATTTGTACCTGAATCTTCTGAGCTCAACCTGATACGTTTTTTACATTACAGAATATCAGTTTAAGTACACAGCATCACTGTGGTTGTGAGCATAAATATTTCCATCTTAAGAATTTTCTCTGTATTTTCTTGGTAGTTTTTAAAACATTTGTTTATTTTGGCCTAATTCCAAAAAAATCCCTTGTCTGAATAACAAATTCTTTTTGAAAGTAGTTATAGCCTGTGGATAAGTTTTTGATAGCAATATAAAGTCTATCTTTTTTGGCTAACCATGAAAATAAGTTGTGCTCTCAATATTCCATGAAGAATTAAGTATAAAGATTCTTTTGTAAATGCAAACAAGCCTGAGCATCGAACAACATGAACATCAAAACACTGCATGTACTGGAAAGTTCACAAAGAAATGTGACGTTTCTGTTAAGTAATATTACTTGTTATCCATATGCAATACTTTGAGATCTTCAGTATCTTCTTTACTACGATTAACCAAACATTTCATGTCTTTTCATTATTTGAGAGGTGAATGTATACTCCCTTCAATGAGAAGTTTCCTGGTATGAGAATTTCGAATGGAAATCTGAACTGCATTTCTTTTCTGTGACTTCTTTTAAGATTTGAAAATTCTTTACCATCTTAACTCAGGCTTTTTCACTATGAAATAAGAGGCTCTCCTTTGTGTGATATTCAAAACTCTCCATTTTTAATCATCAAGCCAGCATCTTTAACATCACTGCAAAAATGTGGAGATTTGGAAAAGCATGTTGGGGAAAATCCTTTTTCTCTCATCCACCATTCGTAGAGGACAGACACTAATTATAAGCCAACTCTGGGCTCTGGGTTCTCCATTCTCACATCACTAGTCACAACACAGTTATCTACCACCCCTGGCCTTGTCATCTTCTATTCTGGAAGTGTATTTTTTTTTCTTTAGTAGCACTTGTGACTATCTAAAACATCTTTTATTTATCTTGTGCTTGTTTTCTTCCCCATTCCTATCCCAAAATAGAAGCTCCAAAAGACCTTTCTTTTTTTTTAAATTACTACTACATTTCTAAAAACTAGAACAGTTACTGGCATACACACCCACACACACACACACACACACACTGCTTCAGAATTTTTGGCCACTGTGAGCATCCCAGACTTATTTTTCACCCTTTATTCTCCAAAGAAAACCTATTTTAATACTGTTACTTACCATCCTGGATTTGATGTATTTCAACCTAGATCTCTCTCACTTACTTAACATATTTGTATAGGGTTTCTTGCCTATTAAGTTATAATATCTGCCAACCCTTTTCTAAATCACTATTTCAGGCATTCAACGCTGACCAAGAATGTGCCATGCGCGATGCTGGGTGCTAGGGTTATAGTTACGAACTACAGCACTTATCATGAAGAAATGTATTACATTTTAAAGAAGGCAGATGAATAAACATACAGTAACACTCTATGTCAGGGATGCCCTGACACAGTTTCAGATACAGGATAAAATGGAATGATCTAGGAGGAGAAATCTACACTAATAATTCAAACCTCCTTAAAGTTGGGTTATATCTGAGTTGTATCTTACAGGACAAGTAGCAATTAGCCAATGAAATGAAGTCATTAATTTTATTCTAAGCAAAATAAACACTGCATGCAACAGTAAAGATGCATTGAAAATTTAGGGCTCAGTAAACATTAAGTATGTATCATCATGCTCTGGGGTAGAAGAGGAAGAGATATAAGTACATTAGCAAGAAATGAAGAGATGAGGCCAAAGAGGTAACAAGTGGTATTGTGTATCATGCTGAAGAGTTGAACTAGATCTTCTAAGCAATGCACAGTCAACACGATTTTTCTAATAGGAATAAAATTTTTCAATTTTTAGAATGGTCATACTAGCAGGGATATGAACAGATTGTCAAAATTTAGATTGTCCCACTTACGGAGTTATGGCATTAACTGGAAGAGAAAAGTATAAAGTCCTGATATAATGGTGAGACAGTTGAGATATGGATGCATATAGATTCAAGTAGTATTAAAGAAGCACAATAAAATTTGGTGGTTGCTTGGATAATTAAAGATGACCTTAAGTTTCTGGTTTAGGTGACTGAGTAGATGGTGAGAAGTTCCACTGATATAAGAAATGTAATATAACTTGTTTGTCATAGTAGAGGAATAGATGACAATTCAGCTGGAATCTCTGAGATTTGAGATGTCAGAGTGATATTTTAGTGGCAATGTTCATCTCGCTATCACGGAATATCAAGTATGCTTCTAAAATTAGGATAAAGATGCCAGACTGAAGTCAAAGAAGTATGAGGTATTGCCTGTGAAAGTATGTTCCATGGTAGTAGTGGAGGGAGATGGATGGAATCCTTTGGAACAGGAGCAATTATAAAGAAGACAGACATAATGAAGCTAGCAAAGATAATCAAGACAGAAAAATGAGAGGTGTAAAGATAATCATAAACACAGAGCTCATGGTCTTCATTCGTAAATATGAAGAGAAAACAAAATATCTCTAGATGTTAAGAAGAATGTAAACTCCTAGGAAAGCAAGCGTTTTGTAATTTTCACTACAATAGTCATAGCACCCAAAAAATACTGCCTTGCCCAAAGTCGATGTTCCATAAATATTTGTTGAGATATTGGAGATAGGCATGCCATAAAAGAGAATAAGATAAATATTAAAAATAGCAAAATAAGTCCTGGGAGAAATAGGAATAATTCATGGACTTGGAAAGAACCTGAAAGGCTTAGTTTTACCATGAACAGATGGAGACCTGCCACTATTCTAAACACATACAAATGTTGAAAGAATAAGTCTTTGGCAGGAACTGTAACAAACACACTGACCATTATAGATCACCTGGAAACAGTCTTTACATATCTTTTTTAAAAGGCTCCTATTTAAAAGAAAGAATTGGTAAGAGGGTGGTTAAATGCCTTTCTGTCAGGCTTTTTGTTTGGAGAAAAAGGTGTAGGTGAGGTAACTCTGCCCCACATAGAATTTCAGTCTATGTCTCTCTCTTGCCATCCTGAGTTACTCAAGAGTTCTGCTGGACACATATATATCTCAGAAGCTGAAGCCCCGTCCTTGCATATTTTAGTAGTGGGCTTCCCTTTCTTTCAGATTTCACCATTATTATGATAGGTTCTTGAGAGGCAAAGATAATGGCTATGTATGCTTACATTCACAAACATCTTGAAGCAGAGCCCATTTTCTTTTGTATTTTGAAATCCAATATAAAGCAATTTAAAAATTCAGCAAGAGGGAAAGGGTTTCAGAGTATTTGAACTTGAAAGAGTATATACCCATAACTTCATTTTTGCAAGAAAATTAGCTTCTTGAAATCTTATGCAATTGCTGCCAAGGTCATTGTATTAATTTTAAGTTGTAATTTTAGAGAACACTTACAAATTAGTTTAAAGGCTAGAAAGGAATTTATTGACTCACAATACAACAAAGTTTGAAAGTGCTGATACTTTCAGACACAGGTAAGTGTGGGGGCCCAAAGGATATAAATAGAAAATGTTTCTCTGACTTGGATATCCTTCCCTCTGCAGTTTGTTTTGTTTGTTTTGTTTTGTATTATTTTGGGGAAACCTATCTCCAAGGGGTGGTAAGAAAAATGACCAAACACAACTCTATTTTTGTATATTACCAATTTACTGAACCCAGGCAAAGAGACAGCCTTTATACAAAAGACTGACTCAGCTTGGGATTTCTGTTAAAACCTCAAGTTCAGGGAATTCTAACTGGCCAGGTCTTGGTCACATGCCCAGCACGAGAATATGGAGGTGGGATCTCCAAGCCAAACCAGATGGAAGTGTGGACAAATTCACCAAAAGTAGCAATGAAGGTCTTCTAAGGGTTCTCTTTTGTTTTTCACACTCTTCTGGAATCAATTCTGGTGGTATATATTTTACTAGGAAATAATCAATTTCATCCAGTTTTTAGATTTTTACAGCATATTTATGTTCAGTGAATCATCCTAAATTTAATATATTTCCCTTTGGGTTATTTTTCTTTCTGTTCCTATACTTTATACCTTGGCTTTCTCCTTTTTTCCTTGATCAGAATATCAAATGACATACGATAAACTCTATATTAAGGTTTGGTTGGACAAGTAGAACCACTAGAAGGACTTTATTATAGAGATTAAACCTTACATGATAGTGGGGCTTTGTTAAGCCGTCTATGTAAATCCACTGCCCCTGCCTCTTGGTGCCAGTCCTGAAGTCAGTAGGGCTGGCGGTCAGGAATGAGAGATGATCTGAAGTTAGGAGATCAAGGATAAGCTGGAACCTTCAAAGATAAGCTATACTCCAACTAGAAAAATGAACTGAACACCATATTAAAAGGATTATACATCATGGCCAAGTGGGATTTATGTGTAAAATGGTTCAACACACAAAAATCAATCAATGTGATACACCACATTAACAGAATGAAGGACAGAAAAACCACATGATCATCTCAATTGATGCAGAAAAAGGCAGAAAAAGTATGTTCATTGGAGTTCAAAACTCCATAGAAAGTTTAAATAACATATTTGATAAAACTGAATTTGAATTTTATAAGTTGAAAATAAGCCAGAAAAAATGATGAGGTTAAATGAAAATGTGAATGATAAAGGAATAAAGGATAAAACGGAAGACCCACATTCATCTAATAATATTTTTAGAAGGTGAGATTAGAGTGAATTTAACAAGTATTTGAAGAAATAGTACTTCTCAGAGATTAAGTTAGAAATAAATCCTCAGATAAAAGAAGTGCATGGAGTCACCAGTAAAAGAAATGAAAACAAATATATGATTATATCCTGTATCGTATACCTCACCTCAGCCTGATCCTTCCTTTGTTCCACATTAAAAGAATGTGCAACACTGGCAGACTACTTATATATACAATCTGGCAGTGTCTCACTGTGTTCATGATTCCAACAAATCTATCCTCCACCTCTCTCCTTACTCCAGCAGGTGAGAATATTCCTAAAGCAACCCTTTCAGTTCTCCCACAGGCTAAAGCCATGGATGAATTCTTTCTCCTTTCTTCACATTCCCTCCCCATAATTTTGAGATCCAGTTTACAGAACTTCCAGAGGTCAAATCCCAGCTTGATCATGCATTCTCATATTGAATCGCCAGCCTTCCCTGCTTCACTGCTTTTGCCCTGCAATCCGGTTCACTTGCATTGTACTCTCTAATTAAATAATAGCACATAAACTCTTGGCCTGAGGCTCTGCTTTCTGGGGAACCAAGGCTAAAAAACAGCTGGTAAACCACATCACATAATGGCAAAGAGGAAAGTCTACAAAGCAACTTGGAAGAAAGAAAGAATATCAAATAAAAAGAGCAATGAGACTAGTAGCAATCTTCTCATCAGTAACAATAGATGCCAGAAGATAACTGAAAGCACTATCCTTAAAGTACTAATGGAAAAATCACTCTTAGCCTAGAATATAACGTTTAACTAACTATATTAAAAAATGAAAGAGATGACATTTTCAGACAAAGACAGAAATTTCTACCGATAGATCTTCAATACTAAAACTTCCAAGGAATAGGTTTCTTACTGAAGGGAATTAAACTCACCGTGAAGAAGTGGGATTAAAGAACAAACTGAGCAAAGAAAGTGATATACATGTAGATAAATCCAAGAAGTTTAACTGTTAAACACTGTGTAATTGTGTGACTAATTTGGGGGCCAAGTCAAAAATAAAGTGCAATTCAATGGAATATTACTCAGCCATAAATAGAAACGAAATTGAGTTATTTGTAGTGAGGTGGATGGACCTAGAGTCTGTCATACAGAGTGAAGTAAGTCAGAAAGAGAAAAACAAATACCGTATGCTAACACATATATATGAAATCTAAGAAAAAAAGAAAGGTCATGAAGAACCTAGTGGTAAGATGGGAATAAAGACACAGACCTACTAGAGCATGGACTTGAGGATATGGGGAGGGGGAAGGGTAAGCTGTGACAAAGTGAGAGAGTGGCATGGACATATATACACTACCAAACGTAACATAGATAGCTAGTGGGAAGTAGCCGCATACACAGGGAGATCAGCTAGGTGGTTTGTGACCACCTAGAGGGGTGGGATAGGGAAGGTGGGAGGGAGGGAGATGCAAGAGCAAGAGATATAGGAAAATATGTATATGTATAACTGATTCACTTTGTTATAAAGCAGAAATTAACACACCATTGTAAAGCAATTATACTCCAATATAAATATTTAAAAAAAGAAATAAGAAACTAAAAAAAATAATAATAATAAATAAGTACAATTAAAATAGAGACGATAATTACATGGAGATGATATAAAATACAATCAGAACCAATGCTTTGAAACTCATCAATTTTGTTTTCTGTAAGGGTTAGAGCTATTAAATATAAGACTGTGATCACTCAAGTAGGAATGTTCGACCTTTAATTACTAAAAATCTAGAATTAGAATAGATAAACTCCAAATATGTTGAGGGGAAAAACATAACATTGAATGAGAAATGCAAGTTACAAAAGGAAATATATTATTTATGCAAGTTCAAAATATAAAAGAGTAGAATAGGATTTCTAACTATAAACAAATTCTTGATTTACAAAAATATGGATGCTAGAGTATAGTCAAACTTTAGACAGTGTGTAACTAAGCAGCAAGGAAAATGCCATGGACTTTGAGAGCTCTCATGTGTATCACTAATATTTTATTCTAAAACAAGGTACCAATCAAATAGGGAAAAATCACATCTTGACTCTGAGTTTTGGATATACTAGTGATTCTGTGCTGTTTTATTAAGTTTAAATAGTTGTAAACAGTAAAAGTTAAAAAAAATCTGTAATGGATCAATGTCCTTTACTAAGTCCTGAGTCTTAGATCATGCTTTCTCCTCCTCCTTGGGCCAGTCCTTCTCTCTTCCTCCTTTTCCTTTTATCTCTAGTACATAACCTTGTATATGGAACATAGTAAGTACACATTAAACATGTGTTGACATGAATAATTCACATGAATGAGCTTTGCAAACTAAAGCCATTATCCTAAACATAAACTCCTCACAAAATAGCACAATTGTCTTCCAAGAAGTGAACCACTATAATAAACTCTGTTATGTGCTACAGAGTACCTCAACATTAGTAAATGTGAAAATATGTACCATAATTAGAAAGCTATCTTAAAGAGCATTAAAAACAAAAGAAACAATTAACCAGCATCAGTATATTAGGTAAAAATTGCTTTGTTAGATGTCTTTCCAGAAAAGTGCTAGACTACAGAAAATTGTAGACTGAGGAATTTTCTAAATATGATTCTGACGTGAATCCTGTAGACCTATTTTTGCAAATAAAAGTTTCTGTAGAGAAAGTGACATTATATAACACTGGTGGAACCAAAGCTTTTATGACTAAAGTGCACAATTACTGGTGCACAATTATATATAACTTTGGTGGGAGACTAATAAATATCTAACATGCGAAGGTAATCTATTAATCTAAGAGTATAATTTTTAAGAGAGGTGAGAGTAGAAGGCCAATTTTTATGATAGCATAAATGCTATCAGAATTGCACTTGCGTTACTATTATAAAGTAGGACACTCGCTGGTACAGAAAAATAGGTTTCTCAAGTGTGGAAGGTGAAAGAAAGAATAATGGAAATTTTAGCTTTTTGAACATAAAAATGTGAAATATATGCTTTAGCAATGAAAATGAAACTACAAAATAATCGTTTTTATTAAAAATATTTTCTTTCCAGTTACTAGGTCTTGCTAGAATACTTTTAACCAGATCATTTAATTCCCATTTCAATCCATTCTATATACCCGATTTGGTTATGATTTCTAAAAGTAATATGTATTCCCCCCCACACCGCAATATTGCACACAATATGAAAAGAGAATATTAAGCTTACCGTGAGATTGAGTAAAACCTATCATTATGCAGTGTCCTCATAATGAGATTGCATAGTATAAAAAGAACAAAACAGAATTGAAATAATGTATGAACATCCATATGTTATAGTTAGTTCTACTTGGGTGACACATTATACAATAATTCCGTGAAATTAATTGGAGAGAAATATCTCAAGACTTGAAAAAAAAATCCAAATTCACAGACATTAATCTACTCTAGCATTAATTTTACTACTGTTCTTTAAAAATACTGTGAACCTTTCTTGAAAATCTATTCTAAGTCAAACTCTCTGTCATAGTCAATTATGATTTTTGTACATTTATTCTATGGACTCAAGGAGAGAACTGAATGCTGATATCAGAATGTCCCTTGAGTCCACAGATAGATTCATTGACAATCATCTATATACATAACAAAAAAAAATGAGCTGATACTCACTACACACAACACTTTTGGTATTCATACTTAGAGTGTTTCCTTCAAATTGATGTTCCATAGATTTTTGGTATACAATTATTTATGGAAAAAAGGATGAAATATTAAAATATATAACATCGCATAAATACACATACAGTTGATAATGTCTATAAGCAGTTAAACCAAATTTTTAATTCATATTTTATTTTTTGCATTTTTGTGAGAAAAGTATCAAACTAAAAGAAAAGTAGAAAGACCAGTATAATGAATAAATATACCAACTATTAATGTACCACAATACCAGTTTTCTCTCTCACTCTCACTCTCCAAACACAGACACACACACACACACACACACACACACACACTCACACACACCTATGTCTCTTTTATCAAACAATCTGATATTAGCCTGAGGATATTATACTTCACCTCTAAATACTTCATTATGCCTGTAATGAGGATACAAACCCATATCACCACTACCACACTTATGAAAATTAACATTAATTCAATTCTATCATCCATTATACAAAAGTGGAGGAAAATTTGGGACCCCAAACTATGCCTCTTTGGCATAAGAATTATTTTAGACTGGTTATTTTTAAAAAAAGAGCAGACTCAGGAGAAACTCAGAAAACCAAGTAGAAGTTACCCTTTTGTAAAGGACATTTACAAGGGGAAATCTCCATTTGTAAGGGTGTCTCCCCCTCTATATCAGAACAGGAAGGATGACTCTAAATCTCTAGAAACTCTTATCAGTAGTGAGGAAAATGACTTAAATCTGCATAACAAACATATCTTTATTTACTGTGCTTTGCCCGGTAACCTCCCATAACTGCCCCCCCACACTAAACATCTTCTTTGTCTTTAGCTGGAGATGGTATCTCAGGTGGTGGCTTGGGCCATTTTGGGGAGATACTCAGTTTTCCTGGGTACCTCCCATGTATATAGGAGGTATACCTGTTATTAAAATTCTGTTTGGAGACTTCTCTGGTGGCACAGTGGTTAAGAATCCACCTGCCAATGCAGGGCACATGGGTTCGAACCCTGGTCCGGGAAGATGCCACATGCTGCGGGGCAACAAAGCCCGTGCACCACAACTACTGAACCTGCGCTCTAGAGCCTGTGAGCCACAACTACTGAAGACCGCATGCCTAGAGCCCGTGCTCTGCCACAAGAGAAGCCACCGCAATGAGAACCCGCACACTGCAACGAAGAGTATCCCCAACTCACCACAACTAGAGAAAGCCCGCATGCAGCAACAAAGACCCAATGTGGTCAAAAATAAATAAAATAAAATAAATAAATTGATTTTAAAAATTCTCTTTTTATTCCTGTTACTCTGTATTTTATTATAGGAGGATTAAAGGGGAACACATTTTTCTACCCCAAAAGATGTCTCTTTGGCATAAGGATTATTTTGAGTGAAAGATAATCAAAATACATCAGATTCAGGAAAAGCCCTTTAGCTCCCCCTCAACAGCTTAAATTTACATTGGAATCGGATGAATGGATAAAGAAGATGTGGCGCATATATACAATGGAATATTACTCAGCCATAAAAAGAAATGAAATTGAGCTATTTGTAATGAGGTGGATAGACCTAGAGTCTGTCATACAGAGTGAAGTAAGTCAGAAAGAGAAAGACAGATACCGTATGTTAACACATATATATGGAATTTAAGAAAAAAAAATGTCATGAAGAACATAGGGGTAAGACAGGAATAAAGACACAGACCTACTAGAGTATGGACTTGAGGATATGGGGAGGGGGAAGGGTAAGCTGTGACAAAGTGAAAGAGCGGCATGGACATATATACACTACCAAACGTAAGGTAGATAGCTAGTGGGAAGCAGCCGCATAGCACAGGGAGATCAGCTCGGTGCTTTGTGACCGCCTGGAAGGGTGGGATAGGGAGGGTGGGAGGGAGACGCAAAAGGGAGGGGATATGGAAACATATGTATATGTATAATTGATTAAATTTGTTATAAGGCAAAAAATTTAATAAATAAATAAATAAATAAATAATAAATTAATAAATAGATAACAAAAAAAAATAAATTTACATTGGAAAGGGAGCCTGTACCAGGAAAAAAGCTATTACCAGAGAGAACTTTTTACCTAAGAGACTTACTTGCGTAACAGGGCAAACTTTGTTTTCTAAACATCTCTTCCTTCCTGTGAATGGCCTTCTTTCCCTTTGTACCCCCAGGCCCCTACCCCTTTCCTTAGCTCAAAATGTTATATAAGCTTCAATTCCCTGGCTGCCTTTTGGGGCTCTTATTTTTATGGGACTCCCATACATATAAAATTAAATTTGTTTTTCTCCTGTTAATGTCTTAGGTCAATTTGATTATTAGACCAGCCAAAGAACCTAGAAGGGTAGTAGGAAAATGTTTCCACTCGAGTTGGCAACCATGAAGCGACCTTCACTGGCTGGACATTGCTCACTCTGGCTGCTGCAGCTGAGAGAACCTGGGACCTCTGACAAAAGCCAAAAGAAGAAATCTCATGTCAGTCTCCCAGATCTCTGCCTGCAGGGTCTGATGGAAGTGAAGGTGGTGAGAGTCCTTTGCTTTTTCTAAATTTAGATTAGCAGGAGAAAATATTTGGGTGAATTCGTTCCTTAGGAACACCTACTCTGGTAAAAATTTGATATGAGTACTCTTGTTTTCTATTGATTCTTTTCCTACTGTTTCTTTTCTTTGTTTATGTCTTTTGTGTCATTTGCCATAAGGATGAAAACCACAGTGTATAACAGAGGCAAAAGTCCTATAAGCTTGTCATTTGAGCCTGCCTCACAGACTGGTGAGTTCCCAGTTCTCACCAGACAGGCACTGTGAGTTAATGTGCACATGAGGTAAAGGCTATGACTAATGGAATTTCAGAAGCAAGCCACAAAATTGGTGGGCACAGTCGAGCACTTAAAAGCTGTTAGAGCACTTGCAACCTAACTCCAAGACCCCCAGGTTAGGATAAGTTGGTCATGAATGGGTTAAATTGACTAGGTCACCACCAACCTCAAGAAAATTCCCATGTCATGAGGTACATGGTAAAATACCACAATCCCCAATCCAGTGGCACATGCCTCTTAGCTATCAGTTTGGCTCCAAGAGACCCAAGGCTTAGCTGAAGCCATTCATGTGTACATGAAAAAAAAAAAATGAGGTGCAGGAAATTTTCCTTTTGTGTTGTTCTATGCTTAAGAGCTTAGCTTTATGACCAGTGAGAATATCACCTCTAGTCTCCACCACCTGGAAGGTACCTATACTTATGTGCATTTCCAGTTGAAAAGACTGGGATTCCAACTGCGGTAGCCAGTTGATCAGAATCACTGGTAACAATCTGGGCTTGCAACTGGCATCTCTTTGTCTGACTATGCCAGCTCTCAGGGGAGTCTGTCACAAGGGGCCCTGCGCCATAAGGGGCCTTTGTCATCTCAACCTTCATTGTCTCATTCTAGATATTGTTAGGGCTGCATGTTTGCAGTCTCCTTTGGGACATTTCTTGCATCCATGGTTAAGCCATAAAAAGTCTTATTGGTTTGATTTGATATTGAGATTAAGATAAGATCCTACCTGTCAATTGCCAGACAATGGGAGCTTGGAATTGGCTATATTTAAGTGTAATGGCTATTGTTAGGGACTCCCTTAATAAGACGAGAGAACAGAAATTAGACTCAGAACAAAAATAACATCTACACCTGACATAAATTCCCCTTTTTCATCCTCTTATACATTCCTTTACCCCCAACTCCCTGTCCCTGACCCTCCAGATCTTTTGGCTCTCTGGGCCTCTGGTCTAAACCCTACCTCTCAAAATCCAACTCCATCACCTCAGTGAACTCCCTTAGGTCCCCAGATTCCTCCAACTTCCCCCAAAATCCATTAAACATCAAGTTGCCTGTTTTGACTTCCCTTTCTTTACAAGATTTACAGAGAGCACTCTGGCCTAACCTCTAGACCTGGGGTATACAGATTAGGTAGGCATTAAAATACTAAAAGCAAGGAACTGAATTCAGAACAAGTACCAGAGACAGATGGTAGGGATCATTTTTCCATCCCTTATGACCCTTGCCACTTTCCAGGGCTCTGTAAACAGGCTCTGCCAGCTTTAGGCCTTCCTATGCAATGCCTCTGTGGTTGTTTCCAGGACCCACACCACAAAAAATTCATGGCCCCCAGACAGCAGCAGATCTTCTAAGTTATAAAGCCTTTTACCTCAACTTTCAGAACCTCTTACCAAATTTAGAGAGGAATGGAAAGCTTAGTGGCCATTCACAACCACACTCACAGCAACCTAGATTGGCTGTTAAGGGATGTTCTTCCCACCCTTGATTATACTACAGCTATCAGACAAGCCAGGCAGTCCCCTGAGGAACACCTCCCCGCTGCAGAGGAAACAGATGGCCAGAAGTTCTCCCAGGCCCTCCTACAAATGATCGGGAAATGGGTCACCTGGAGGCCAATGTTTAGGGGCTAGTAGAAGCAATAGTACAGGTTTCTCCCTAAGGTGAATTGGTCTGAGGTTGAATTTGGTACTCAGAAAGGTCTTTCTTAAATGCTTTAGACAGACTTTTTGAAGGCGTACTGCATTAAACCCTCAAGCTCTAGAAATCTTTTAATTTTCATCTTAGTTGGAAATCTCCCTGATATAAAGAAGCAGGTTTAGTAGGATGGGCACATCAGTCCCTTGATAGGCTGTTAACCAGGTCTTTGGGGAATTGGAAACAACAATCTTTGTCTTACAAACCTCTAAAAAACCAGAAATGTGGCTCTAGAAGCAAATCAAATTCCACCTATTTTACCAATCTCCAAACCTCCCCTATTCATCTCAAAATGCTTGTAGATATTGTTAAAAACGAGGACATTGGAGACAGAACTGTCTTGCACTTAAGAAAAAGAAAAATTTAAATAGTAATTACCCTGGACCTCTGAAAACAGGCAAATATGCCTGAAAAACTCCATCTTGGAGAAAACTTGGATACTTTCTCTGTGATGTAGATTTTCTACCTCCATCTCCTCTATTGACTCAACAGCCATTCCCTAAAATGCAAATTTTAGGGAGATGTTCCTCATCCAATAAACGGGGAGGGATGGTAATTGGAAATTGGGCAAATAAAAAAATCTTAAATGTCCTCTCCACAAATATTAATAAAAAGCTTTAGCCATCTGAGCAGGTGAACGTCACTTATTCCAACTGCCAAAACAAAATTTGGATCCACCTGTTCATTTATAAACTAGTGAGTTTTATATTACTGTACCTTAATCATAGCTAAAATATTAAAACTATAGTTATAAGGCCTGTTTGCATCTGTCTGTATGTTTATGTGTGTCTATATATGTACGTGTGTCTATATATGTACATTGTATATGTGTGGTATTTTTCTACCTTAGGATGGTATTGCCAAAATTAATTTGTAAAA
Organism: Mesoplodon mirus; assembly: GCF_964341445.2. NCBI lineage: Eukaryota > Metazoa > Chordata > Mammalia > Artiodactyla > Ziphiidae > Mesoplodon > Mesoplodon mirus. The sequence goes on along the minus strand of NW_028294961.1, from coordinate 29,366 downwards.
GAGCTCTATTTAGTTGGGTTGAAGGTCAAGTACTTGAAAAAATTGGGTCTTCTAAAACTCTCAGAAATATAGAAACTAACCCAAGTGTTAATCTGGGATAATCTTCAGTAAATAAAACCTAGTTTAAGTTTGTTATTTTAATTAAAATGTGTGTGTTGGTTTAATTAAAATAATGAATGTAAACAAATTTTATTCTACCTGAGTTTACTAGAACTGCTCCTATAGAACACCCACTGATCGCTGGCAGAAGACTTCAGACCTCCCAAAATGCAAGAAACTCCCCACGTACCTGGGTAGGGCAAAAGAAAAAACAGAGACAGAAGAAAAGGGACGGGACCTGCACCAGTGGGAGGGAGCCACGAAGGAGGAAAGGTTTCCTCACACTAGGAAGCCCCTTCGCGGGCAGAGACTCCAGCTGGCGGAGGCGGAAAGCTTCGGAGCCATGGAGGAGAGCGCAGCAACAGGGGTGCGGAGGGCAAAGCGGAGAGATTCCCGCACAGAGGACTGGTGCCGACCAGCACTCACCAGCCCGAGAGGCTTGTCTGCTCACCCGCCCGGGCAGGCGGGGGCTGGGAGCTGAGGCTCGGGCTTCAGTCGGATCCCAGGGAGATGACAGAGGTTGGCGGTCTGAACACAGCCTGAAGGGGTTAGTGCACCACGGCTAGCCGGGAGGGAGTCTGGGAAAAAGTCTGGACCTGCGGAAGAGGCAAGAGGCTTTTTCTTCCCTCTTTGTTTCCTGGTGCGCGAGGAGAGGGGATTAAGAGGGCGAGCCGAGGCTAAGAGCATGGACCACAGAGACGGGCATGAGACACTAAGGCTGCTGCTGCAGCCACCAAGAAGCCTGTTTGAAAGCACAGCTCACTATCCACACCTCCCCTCCCGGGAGCCTGTGCAGCCTGCCACTGCCAGGGTCCCGTGATCCAGGAACAACTTCCCCGGGAGAACACACGGCACGCTGCAGGCTGGTGCAACGTCACGCCGGCCTCTGCCGCTGCAGGCTCGCCCTGCACTCCGTAACCCTCCCTCCCACCGGCCTGAGTGAGCCAGAGTCCCCGAAGCATCTGCTCCTTTAACCCCGTCCTGTCTGAGAGAGGAACAGATGCCCTCAGGTGACCTACACGCAGAGGCGGGGCCAAATCCAAAGCTGAACCCCGGGAACTGTGCGAACAAAGAAGACAAAGGGAAATCTCTCCCAGCAGCCTCAGGAGCAGTGGATTAAATCTCCACAATCAACTTGATGTACCCTGCAACTGTGGAATACCTGAATAGACAACAAATCATCCCAAAATTGAGGCGGTTGACTTTGGGAGCAAGATATATTATTTTTTCCCCTTTTCCTCTTTTTCTGAGTGTGTATGTATGCTTCTGTGTGAGATTTTGTCTGTTAAGCTTTGCTTTCACCATTTGTCCTAGGGTTCTCTCCGTCCATTTTTGTTCTTTACTTTAAAAAGAAAATTGATTCCTTGATAATTATTTTTATTGTAATAACTTTATTTCATTTTATATTACTTTATTTTATTTTATTTTATCCTCTTCCTTCCTTCCTCTCTCTTTCTTTCTTTCTTTCTTTCTTTTTTCATTCACTTTTTCTCCCTTTTATTCTGAGCCGTGTGGATGAAAGGCTCTTGGTTCTCCAGCCAGGCGTAAGTGCTGTGCCTCTAAGGTAGGAGAGCCAAATTCAGGACACTGCTCCACAAGAGACCTCTCAGCTCCATGTAATATCAAATGGCGAAAATCTCCCAGAGATCTCCATCTCAACACCAAGACCCAGCTCCATTCAACGACCAGCAAGCTACAGTGCTGGACACCCAATGTCGGGGTCAACAATATGATGACAGTTGACAACTAACCTTTTGGTGGTGAGCACACTGTAGTTTATATAAATGTCAAAATATAATCTTATACACATGAACCTTATGTGTTATAAACCCATGAAAATATAAATAAATAAAAATTTAATAAATAAATTTACTTTCATTAACTTATGAAACAGCAACATACTTTGCCCAATTTACTTAGCTTCAGAATTTTCATTTGTACAGTTTGAACCAGAAGAAGTACCTTTATTGGTTTATTTTTTTTCTAAAATTCTAAGACTAAATTGTTAATACAATGTCTTCAAAAAATTATTAATAGAATGCTTTCATAATTATCTCACATAAATATTTAGGCAAATAGCTATGTAATAGCTGAATTTTCTCAAACTGTTAAAATATTATTTCTAAACGTATATTTCAGGTTAAGAAGGATTAAGCTGCAGAGATATAATGTTTAATGATATTTCTCAAGTTATAAGAACTTACTATCAGAAGCATGTAATATATTAGTACCCTCATTATGAAGTTCAGATTCTCCAGCAGAAAATGCTCAGGGCATATGTGAGTGATGATAATTTTTTTTTCTATGCCTATATTCCTATAGCATTTCTTATCATGATGTCATTGTGTAACTGCATTTAAAGTGGGCTCTTAGGGACTTCCCTGGTGGCGCAGTGGTTAAGAATCCGCCTGTCAATGCGGGGGACACAGGTTCGAGCCCTGGTCCGGGAGGATCCCACAGGCCGTGGAGCAACTAAGCCCATGCACCACAACTACTGAGCCCGTGTGCCACAACTAGTGATGCCCACGTGCCTAGAGCCCGTGCTCTGCAACAAGAGAAGGCACCGCAATGAGAAGCCCACGCACCGCAACGAAGAGTAGCCCCCACTCCCCGCAACTAGAGAAAGTCCGCGTGCAGCAACGAAGACCCAACACAGCCAAAAATAAATAAATTAAAAAAAAGATGATTCTTTAATCAATCAATCAATAAAGTGTGCTCTTAAGCATTTGCCAATTAAAGAAACTCAACCTAAAGACCCAAAGACCCCATCTGAGTTTGCTAAGTGATGCAGTGTTAATAAAACTGTGGCTCATTGGAATCTAGTGTGTTACAGGATTTTTTGCACACTTAGCTCTTCAACTGATTTGGTTTGGATTCTAGTCAAATTACTTGGTACCTTGGTTAAGTGGGCTTGTGAAAAATACCTGATGTATACAACCACTTCCTATGGAGCTAATAGCTATGTGTTTGCTAAGTATTTTGTGAGAAGAAAAGATCAGAGAGCAAAGAAAACTGGATTTCCTTCAAAGCACTGAACTGTAACATGTATGTAAAGACTGGGTAATTACTGGGCAGAAACAGGCCTGCCAGTAAAAGCCAACTATATGCAGCTCCCTTCTTTTGCTGAAAATCTGTCCTAGTTTCATGTTAAATTATATATTAAAAGAATACTACATTTTTCTATAATGATGTTTTTATAATATAGAGGGTATGTTTCTGACCAAAGACTCTACATCCACAATATATGACAAAAGCAAAGGTATAATGATAAAATATCATACTCGACTCATTTAAGTAGTAAAGTATATTCTAAACCTCATAATGGACAAATATAGTCACTGTGAGGTGGTTCTATAAGTCTCTAATATATTTTTACAAGGTATATATCATGTTCAAACGAATTTCTACTATATCTTAAATTTTGACTATATGAAATGAACACATTAACTATAATGACCACTTATTGACACTAATATAAGTCTGTTCCCCAACAAGAAAGATGTACATATGTATGTGGGTGTTTGTATGAGTTAGGTAACTGGCATCTTTTAAAAAAACTGTTCAAGAAAATTTGAAGTAATGAATTTTCATGTAGCATGAGGAGGTAATCAAAATCATTCGCCCATATTTCCTTAATTCTAAGGTACCCTATGTTGTATATGTCCTTAAGTTAGGGAAACTTTTTTTGGAAATAAAAAGCAAGTACACCAAATGCGCACATTAGAAAGAAAATTCTGGTTTTATAAATTGTATAATGAAGAAAGAAAATGGAATACCTTGTTTTATTTACCTTAGAATTAAATTTGAATTTAAGCTTAATTTCTACAGTAACCTTTAGAAATTTTTATTATGCAGTCTTTCTTGATGATAATTTGTAATTTGCTATGATTGATTTAGAATTTCCAAATTTCCATCCATTTTTAGAATTCAAAATTTTGGCTAAAACCATCAATTATTTGAAATCCTCTCTCAATCTAGACTGTGCCTGAGGCCAGTACCTGAGCTGATCCTCTAGAGAGCTTCATGGAGAGTATAATAAGGGGAGCCCTTGTTGAGTAATTTATAATTGATTAACATCATCATGAATTGCTCCCAACTTTATTCATGATTCTGAACACTTGAGATAATTGAAATACCAAAAGAATGAGTATAAAGCTATTAGGACAAGTGGATACTTGAGCCTACTCACAGTCTCTTTGAGGCAGAGGCTCATTTTGTGCATAAGTGTAAAGAAATGTATTTTTGGAAAAATAATTCTAGTTCCAGTTAGAAGATGGTGAACTCAGAGATTTCATTTATCACTGCTCAAAGTGTTTACAGCCATTGAAAACATTTCCCCCTAGACATTGAAATGATGGACTTATTTTAATCAGCAATTACAAAAGTTGACCAAGTGCCAGGCATCAGCGAGTAGATTATTGGGCAAAAATCCGTTTTTTCCCCTTGTACAAAACCTGCATGCATCCTGTCCAAGGACAGACTTAAACAGGCAAGGGAAAGTTTATTGAAAACTTGCAATTGGAGAGAGAGATTGGACTAAACTCTGCTGAAACAAAAAGTGGGACAGTTTATCAATTCTGGAGTGAGCTAGTGGACTGGTACTGGAGGACATTAGGAGGAGACTGGTTAATGTGATTAGGCCATCTGTGTTTGCTAATCAGCACTTATTGAAGTTAGACCCTTGCCTTCCCACAGAGAATGTCGTGCTATCTTTCTTGATGATTACATTTCGAAAACTGCCTCCCATGTCCGTGAGAAAGACATTCCTGGGTTGTAAATCTGGCAAGATGACTAGAAGAAGATTTACGAGTCAAAGGGGTGAAAAAAGAATTTGCATGTTTTTTAGAGTAAATGTTCTAAATAAGGGGAGGTCAAGGGCCTATAAGTCAGGAAGAAACCTGTCTAAAGTTTTATTAAGCTGAAAGGAATATTAAGGCTGTCTTGGGCAATCTAAACCTTGAACACAGGTACAGATGTTTGCCAACTCTAGAGAAAAGCCTACAAGTATGACCAGCTCCTTTACCTTTAATTTCCCATCCTCCCTAATCTGATTTAGGTATTTCACTTGTGTTGTCACAGGCTTACCAATATCACAGAATTTATCAGGTCAAATTGCAATTTTTTGTCTGTTTACTACCCTTGACACTGGACTGTAAGGTACCTGAGAACAGGGATCCTGTTTACATTTGTAACCACAGGACCTACTGTAATTCCCCTTACCTCAATTAATGCCTGCTAGAATAAACTGAATTCTAAAAAATTAACAGAAAAGTAGCTGAGATAGGAAATAAGAATGTGGGAATTACAAAAAAATTAAGAGCCTTTAGGTTAGTAAAATGAAGATGGTAAGGGAATATGATCAGAAGCCATATATTCCTAGAAGGTATGAAATTTTCTAGTAAATCCTAGAAAACTAGAAGTTGGCCATACCCAGTGGAGATAGGAAAGAGGGCTCACATTTAATGTACACTATATGGTAGACACTATGTTAGCATATCAAATTTAATCGTGTATCTGTGAAGAAAGCACTGCAAACCCTATTTTATAAGTAGGAAAACTGATACCTGGAGTGGCCATATACCACCTACAGAACAGTGAACCAAGATTGAAACACTCGCCTTTATGGCCCCAAGTCATAAAGCTATTAAACTTGGCTGCCTTAAACATAAATTATAATAGTTTAAGTTTAGGAGAGAAAAATGATCAATACTTTTAACTTTGCATATGAGATGATATCCCTAAGAAGGGATCACCCTCAAAATATAAATAGAATCAATAAGTATCAGATGTATCTTTAAATACTAGAGACAAGCAAGGGTGTAAAGAAAACTGGTGATGTTTGGGGGTACCTTCCAAAACTTTTTTTTTTTTTTTTTTTTTGTGGTATTCGGGCCTCTCACTGTTGTGGCCTCTCCCATTGTGGAGCACAGGCTCCGGACGTGCAGGCTCAGCTGCCATGGTTCACGGGCCCAGCTGCTCCGCAGCATGTGGGATCTTCCCGGACTGGGGCACGAACCTGTGTCCCCTGCATCGGCAGGCGAACTCTCAACCACTGCGCCACCAGGGAAGCCCCCCTTCCAAAACTTTTGAAGGTGGTGACCCCACAAGGAGACTCTGTCTCTTGGTAGCACCATCAGCTCTGCTTCTGGATTGGATGGATATTGAGATGACATTAGAAGTGCTCTTCTCTTAGAGTTAGGACATTCTCTGATTCTTTAGTAATGATATACCTTTGATTCTTTGCTTTATCACCAAAAAAGGTTGTTTAAAGGAACAACCTTTTTGTTTTTCCAGATACACACTGGGAATGCTATTTACCCACTCCCACTACATGCTAGAGATATGATGGTAGTCCCCTTATATATCCCAGTATACCATACAGAAAATATTAAGGCTACTGGCATCAGTCCCATATGGTTAAATAAGCTGTTTAAAGGAGGATATTCCTGAACTGGAGAGGGATGTCTGGGACAAGAGCAAGCAGGATGGAGAGGATTTAATCAACAATTTAGTTTTATCTGGAAGCCTGATAAAATTCAAATACCCATGTCTCGCTTGCATGGGACTTATTTTTCAACATCATATGGCTTGACAATTTTTCTTAAGAATTTGGGATGAGAAGGAAAAACATAATAATTTAATCTAGTCAATAAAAGGAATAATGATGTTCCTCTTAGTTCTTTGAAATCCTTTGGTAAATTTCTTGACTTGTCATCTGACTGACTTTTACCCTTTTCTAGAAAAATAGCATACCGGGAGGAAGTAAGACCTAGTGCTCTTTAGTGTATTCTTGGTATTCTTCCAACTCTTCTGGAAAACATCATTCTATCACTTATATTCCTGTAGAACTGTAAGTTGAAATGAAGAACCCTCTTACCCAGCCTCTTACACAAAAGTATCACGATATTCTTTAAAAGACCCTATCCAAACAGACACATTTTAAATAATTATTAGTTCACCATCATGACCCAACAAGACTGCAAGGTTGCTTAGCAACAGAATCAGGCACTCTTAACAGGAACATGCATGGGAACAATGGTGAAAAGTGATGGAGATCTTACAAAGGCAAATTCTTTGAATTAAATCTTCGTGAAAAGACATCATAGGGAAAATGAGTTTTTTAACCTAAGAATTGTTTCCTGAGATTGATACATTATTTCATAGCTAAACATCAACCACTTTCCATAGAATAGATAGAACAATGGAACTTTTAGTCTTTACATAATTTAGGGCACTTACAAAACATTAGTTATCAGTGTTAGCTTGAAAATGAATAATATTTCTGTGTCGTCCCATTATCTTTAAAACTGTATAGATATATAAAGAAAGGAAGTTACTTACAAAAATAAATACTGCAAATGTATTTGATTAACGATGTTCTATTTTTATGTCATACATAATTAGACTATAAATTGTATTCTTTTAAATTTGAACAAGATATAAGTATATATATATATATATATATATATATATATATATATATGTATGTATACATACATACACACAAACATGCATTCTCTATCTAATTCCCATTTCCAGTGGAAAAAGAAAAGAAAAGAAAAGAAAAAGCCTGCAAAGCATTGTCTCTTTGGGACTCCTAGATTGACTAATTTTTGGCTGAATGGGCTGATTTTATACTACAATACCTGTAAAGGCACTAACTTCCTTCTATTAGTAAATGGAAGAAAATCCAGTACATTTGGGCTCTGTTGATGCAATATGTAAACACCCAGCAAGTTCAAAGAGTAAGCTCAACATCCTGGCAGAAGACCTCAACTTTGACCCTAGTCCCATCTCTGGCTTGGACAATTCACTTAACCACCATAGACCTCATATTCCTTATCTCTAAAAGGAGGTCTCCAAGATTATTTTCAGCTCTAAAATTCCTAAAGTTCATGTCCATCAACTCTAAGTAGCATTATTATTTTTTCTCACAGAAGAATTGTTTGTTTTACGACATTGGTTATTTGACTACTGTCTTTATGTAAATACTAGAAGTAGCAGGCTTGTTCGCCAATACATTCACGTATCAGGCAGAAAATTTTCAATACTGGGTTTTTCTTTGTTTCTTTCTTTCTTCACGGCTGATTGCATGTTGCAGAGCTGATTTTTAGTTTCTGGAGGTTAAAAACATGCAGGTGTAGATATCATGTGCTGCAGCCATTTATATCACCAGCCATAATGTTTTAAAACAACTGGCTTTTTTACATAGTCTTTAGAAGAGGGTTAGATGAGCACTTCTGTTTTCCTTTCCTTGAGAAGTTTTATAACAACACTGAAAGGTCATTTTTAAAATGTCAGACAAGATTAACAACAAAATCTTGGAAGACAGCCAGTCCACCAAGGAAACAAACCCAAAGGACTCTTTACAGATGCAAATCTTAAATAAGCAACAGAACCTGAGAGTGGGGTGAGGGCAGGGGAGAGAAATACTTTGTAGCAAAGAAATACATTCAAGAGATGCCTCATGGCCTTGAACTGTTGGAAAGGAGTAGCAGTAAACAAACCTGGCCCCCAGCAATTGCTAAAGGGCACATTCATTAGGAAGTTGGAAGCAAGACATCTAAGATCATGAGTCAGAGAAGCAGAATCATGAGCCACACCCACACTGGGTTCTCTATGCTATTGTTACAACCAAGAGAAGTTGATATAAATATTTTAATTGCAAGGAATTGAAAAAGTGGTTTTTAATCTCACTAGTTGATGCCAGGCCAGGTTTTTGATTATACAACTGAGGATGTAGCTCTATAGTCCTGACAGCTGAGTAGTAGAGAAGATGAAGTTTTCTTCCCACAAAAATACCACTTCTCCTACTAACAATTCTAAAAGGAGAGAAAGCCTTTAACAGAGAACACATTAAAGGAGAGTCACAGTTATTTGAAACCAGAAACTTAAATATTGATGGAAGAAGCAAGTAGGTTTAGGAAGAGAGCAAGCTACAGAAATTGATGAAAGCTTTGCACTTTTAGTTGAAATTTTAAAAATTATAAACAGAAATGGAGAATTCTCTGCAATTTGTATTTTATCCAGTATTCAACTAAGTGGCCTATTAGTTTAGTAGGATGAAAAGTATCTTGCTGGCAAATGTGGAAACTAATACAGAAACAAAAAGATAAGGCAGAGACATATTTTTGTAGCAAAGGATTTCACCAGCTTTGTCAAGGTTGACACAAGAATCATATTATAATTATACTTAATATAAATGTTAGATTATGTAATACATAAATGTATATTCAGTAGAAATAGTCAATAAATTGTACATAATGTACTACAGTAGTAAATGTTAGGTTCTTTTCAATGAATACTTTATAGTGTTTTGGCGAACTTTATAAAGAGCCTAGTTTTTAAATAAACACTATTTCAAATTTGGGGAATGAGAAGTTTAAAATAAGATGAACCAGATTTCTACAATCCATTTTCTGATGCTCAAAGTGGGCAGACTACAAAATGGAGCATGGCTGAGGCCATGTGGTAATCTGCGTGTTCCTTGCACTGTTTGAATTATATTATACATCCGTAATATGCAGGGGCACAAATCACTCATAGGTTATGCTTTTTAGGCAAACTTTTACACACGAATAACAACTAATTAGAATAGACCTTAGCAAAACCGTGATGTCTGCTTGTTTCATCAAGCTCCACTTTCTGAGTTTCCCCTGTGAGTCTATTTATTGCTCTGTCTTCTCTATTCCCTAATACCCTCTGCAGAACACTTATGCCCTCAAGTTCTCTTCCCTCTTGCACATCATCAAAACTTGCTTTTGGATCATTCAGGCTGAGGTAAAAATGACTACGATATTAAAGCACAACCAGTATTTGAATTTTAATGGGAAAAAAAGATTTAAGCTAAAGGGATGAGATTCCGAGATAAAGGGATGAGAGTTGAATGCCAACCATCAGTTAGTAGATGAGAAGACCTTTTTAGGCAGCAAAACTTTTCTGCATCTCTAGTCATAATACTAATTCTGCAAGCTATATAGTTGGAGAGATGCAATCATATGAAAGGCTCAAGATATCAGAAAATAGAAACCAAAACTACTTCTTCTTAGTTCATAAATAGGGTGTAGGTTTACTAAAGAGGACATTAAAATTGCTCCCTGTTTCCTGAACCCAATCCAACCAGCAAGGCAAAGGAGTTGAATAATGTAGCATTTGAGTTGGTTAATGGCAGGGAGAATTCAGAGTGGAATTACAGATGTAAAATGGATATCAGGATGTTATTTGTGTGTATGTGTCCATCGTGTATGTGTATAGAAGCCACCTCTGTCATCTAGGAAAAGACATTTAAATCTGCCAGAGTTATTAATTCACTGAGAAGAAACGATAAACTTCAGCGTCATTTTGTTGCTCAATTGGGTCCTATTTGAGGGATGAATCAATAACAATGATTTCCTTGAATGGTCTCTCAAGGCTATTGTTTTTTTATGGCCCTGGTATGCAAGGGGGTTGTTCTGAAAGGACACAAACAGGTAATTCTCTCTTTCAAGGATTTTGGTCGTAGTAGTTGAGCAAAAACTACAGTATGATAGAAAGCAGTTCGTTTTCTTTGTCTCATATACAGAGTTAAAATTAAAAAGTGAAAAGACCCTATGTTTTATCATTTTATATTCAACACTGATCTACATACGTGTTAAAACAAATTGATCTTACTACCCATTATGATTATTAAGGTACCAAAAAAAATTCACTTGGAAAACGATTCCTGAATATGGATACATTTTGTATTCAGAATCACATGGAAAAAGAAACCTCTTAATTTACATGGGCCAGTGTCCCATAGTTATTGATCATTATTCATGGGAAACAAATTAATTTTCTAACATTCCATCATTTGCTATTTTTTTTAACAAAAGAGGGATTTTATTGTTCAGCACAGGGAAATATAGCCATCATTTTATAATAATTAAATGTAGTATAATGTATAAAAATATTGAATCACTCTGTTGTACACCTGAAACTAATATAATATCGTAAATCATCTATACATCAATAAAAAGATGCATTTTAATTTTCTTATCAGCTGTTCTGTTCTTTGTTAAGAAGTGAGGAAAAAACACTGATTCTAAGGAAGTCAGATCCTTGATTTGCCTGATGATTATGAATATGAAAAAAGTGTTCGCTACAGAACAGTAGCTCTTAATCAAAAAAAGGCCAGCTCTAACATATTCTACAAAGAAGAGTGTGACAAGATATAGCAATCCTTTTTGATTCTTTTGAAGTTTAAACAAATAGTGTACTCTGCATGAATTTTATCTTTCAACTAAATCATTCTACTGTGGAATTTATGATGCTATAGTACTAGTTTACGAAGAAAGTGTAGTAGGCTTCACATATCTCCATATCTTATATTGATGGCATTTAAATTCTAATACCAAACTGTTATTGTTTCATAAACTAGGAGAAAATTACGCTTATAACAAGCAGGAGAAGCTGGCAGAAGCAATAGATTTTCCATTCTTTGCTTTCTATTGTTTGTAAGCCTAATTACCCTAGTTGACCAATTAATGACAACACATGATGAAATTTTCCTGACTGCTAATTAATGAGCTCTAATTTCACTAGCTTTGTTACTGCTAAGGCTTCCACTAATTCTATGTGTGAATGTCTTCTTACCCTACTCCTCCTACTTTCCCCTTTGAACTTCCTCATATGTAGAGAACCCATTTGATTGACTTAAGCATCAGAAGATACTTATAATCAGAGAAAAAGCAAAAAAGAATGACTATAATGCCAATTAGTATAACTATTAATTAGAAATTATGTTTTGAGGATTTTCAGACAGAAGAGGAGTAGAAATGATAATAGTTTAGTTTTAGGAAAGCTGTAGTACACAAAGAGAACCCCAAATCACACCACAGATAATTTTGCAGGAATTTAATATATCTGATATACACTCAATTTGTGCCCATGAATGGTGAGCAACTAGAAGTAAAGGAGAATCGCAAAGTTACATTTCTGGACAAATCAGGTTATCAGAATGATGTAATAATGGCAGTTTACCTCAATCACTTCTTAGGCTTTCTTATTTACTATGCTAAATGTTAAATGAGATTTCTGAGTAAAAGCATTACAATAACTTCAGCATTGTGGGACATGAAACACAGTGAGAACTCAGAGCAAGGAAGGAAATAAGTCAGGTAAGAAGGAAAAAGAATTGAAAGAGCTGAAAGATGTATTACTTGGCTGTCAGGTGTTAGGAGAATTTATTTGTGCTTTTTCTTAATCTTCATAACGCTCTTGTAACAATGGTAGTAACATACCCATTTTTTTTTTTTTTTAGATGAGCGACCTTTAACTGTAGGTTGCACTTGATTGTCTGCCAGGTTTTCAAGTCTGTGATGGGGACAGTAATGTCAGAAATTTCAATCCCAGTCAGATCAAGACCTGGTAGAAACACCATTATGGAAGTGCATAGTTTTGACCCAAATGTGACCACATTAAAATGTTGTTCTTTCTTCTCCAGGATGATAGTCTGTATTTCAAGAAGAATTCTAATTCTTGCCCCATAACAATTTCTCTGAGTTCTTTGTGCCAACTAAAGCCTTTGATTGATTTTCATATTAGCAAAGCCCTGGAATTCTATGCAAAATGCTATGAATAGTTAGCAAATAGCAAAAGGATGCAGAGCCGTTATCAGATTCTCAAAACTCAATCAGATTATCTAAGAGTTTACATTAAATGAGGTAATGAATGCCCTTTCTGGATCCAAACATTATAATATTTTTAATCCTTACCGTGGTCCCTGAAATGTCTATGATCTCTAATTATCAGTAAGGGAACTGAGGCGTCGTAAAGTCTAAGTAAGTGAGAGGTCTGGAATTCAAATCCAGGTCAGTTTCAGTCTTGAACACCACTAATTCTATAGCCTACACTGCATTCTATACTCTCACTGTAGATAATCAATAAATGTTCATTTATTTCCTTTACCCCAGTTGGGGACAAAGAACATGGGTGTGTGAAAGAAAGTACAGATTAGTTTTAATGTAAATGATATAATAATAATGCTAGTCAGCAGTTACAGAATATTCATATTGTGCTAGGAGTTGAGCATTAAGTACTTTACAGGCATTCTTTTATTTAAAATCTCATATATATAATACCTACCTTAGGAAGTAGGTAATATAAATGTGCCAAGGTGATTGAAATAACGTGGTCACGTACAGTCAATGAAACTGGGAAGGAGTTTTCTGGGCTGATGGTTGAATTTTGGCCAAGACATTAAGGGGAGAAGGGATGAGCACTGGTGGGGAGACTGAAAACTTATTCATCATAGGGAGAAAGCACTGGTGGAAGCATTGTACTGCTTGCTTAAGAACTGTTACCCTCATAACCCAAAAACTGAGGTTTTGCTGAAAGCTGAAGGCAGATTTCTTGCAGTGTGAAAAAGAATTTACTGATATCTCTTCATGTTTGAACATGGCTATTTTGCAGATTTGTTGAAATGACTCAAGTTCTCTTTCAGATCTGGACTAAATGTCTGTATCATAGCATTAGGGCCCATGAAGCAGCATTTGCTAGCCCATACTCACCTCCCCCCTTTTTAGTGTTTTGCACTCTGGAAAAGCAAACAACAGCAACAACAATATCTTATTTCCTTTTATCTATAGTTATTATTCATCTTGTCAAGAAACCCATTTGATATATTTATGCTAAAATATAAATGAGATTTTTCCAGTTTTATTGAGATTGAATTGATATATAATATTGTATCTGTCCAAGGTGTACAATGTGATGATATATATATATATATATATATATATATATATATATATATATATATATATATATAGTGTGAAATGACTACCACAATAAGTTTAGTTAACCTTAATTCACATAATTACAAATTTTATTTTTGTGATGAGAACTTTCAATATCTACTCTCTTAGCAACTTTCAAACATAAAATACGGTATTGTTAACTGTAGCGACCAAGCTGTACATGACATCACCATTACACACTTATCTTATAACTAGAAGTGTTTATCATCTTCAATCATTTTCCTCACCTCCAACCCCCAGCTCTGGCAACCATCATTCCATTCTTTCTATCATGAGTTCAGTAGTTTAGGTTTCACATATGAGATCCTAAAGTATTTATCTTTCTCTGTCTGACATTTCATTTAGCATAATGCCCCCCAAATCCACCCATGTGGTCACAAATAGCCAGATTTCCTTCTTTATCATGGCTGAATAATTGTAGGTTGTATGCACCCCATTTTCTTCATCCATTCATCCACAAAAATCACTGAGGTTGTTTCCATGTCTTGGCTACTGTATTGTGTTGGCCACAAAGTTCATACAGTTATTGAATACACTGTTCAATAAAATTTGGTGAAAATGAAAAATGTGTCTTTCATTTTTACTTAAAATAAGTCTTTGACAAAGCCAGCTAGGCATCCCTTTGAGTAATGACTTATATCGCATTGAAATATTTTAAACATACGAACAGAAATAGCTTAAATGACAAATGTTACTAATATTGACACAATTGATCAAGGAGAATATGTTAGAATATGTTAAAATGCAGATGGACAGTGAAAGAACCAATATAACTTTTAACTAAATATTGTCTTGATATTTAGACCATTGGTTAAGAACATGATAACAGGTTTCATCCATTTCAAGAAAGCAGAATATTTGCAGATCACTTAACATTTACTAGGTATGTTCTCAGTCTGGAAGGATATATTTCATTTACGTGTGTCATTTAATTTAACCACATCCCTCTCTAATAGATAGTGTTATACCTATTTGCAGATAGGAAACAGGCTCAGAAAGATTAAGAACGTTACCTAATTCTAGTAAGTTGTCAAACCTAAACTGATCTAATTCCAGGGCACAGCTCTTTCTGACACGTCAGTGTGGGTCTTTATCTCTTTGAGAATTGTTGAACATTAAAAGCCTTCTTCCAGGTAAATGTGTAAAGAAACAACATGAGCAATGATATAACAATACAAGTCTCACTAAATAATTGGTGTGTTTGGCCTTGCTTTTGCTGACAGATCTTTTGCAAAATTGCTTTTCTCTGAGATAGTGGACTTTAAATATTTTCTTTGAAGACTTTCCTAAACTATACCTATCAGAAAGCTACTTTGCTTTCAGGCTAAAGAAAAATGAAAGCTTACTTAACTACACTTAGGTGCCAGGGTCATACTATGAACTCTACACCTGCCAGGATTCACGCGAAGATAGGGTGGCTCCACAAACTGTCCATAGTACTGTGATTTCTTTCTGATATTTTGAAGTAGAAATAATTTAATAACTATTCACAAAAGAGAGAAACACTGTTTCTTCGTCCTCAATGTCATACTGCAGTAGGCTAATTCTTTCTCTCTTGTTACCCCTTAGTATAGAGAGTGTGTTTTGGGGACCCTCCTTCACGATCTTCTCCATTCCAAGAGCATCTTACATAAATCCAGGACTTCTCAAGCAGCCAGTTTTGCCAGATGGTCTTAGGGTTGGTTGTACCCATATATGTATAATCCTGAACTTCTCAAGTAAGGTCCTTATAGAGCATAATGGCTAAGAGAATTGGTGCTGATACCAGACCTGAGTCCAAACACTGCCTATGCCCCTAACTAGCTGTGTAACCTTGGAGAAGTAACTTAAGCCCCTTAAAGGGATTAGATTTCTCACCCTGAAAATGGTATCATAAATGCATCTACCCTATATTGTTAGTTTGTAAATTAATGTAACTTGAGATGGTGCATGTTTAGCATTAGCACAGTGCCTGTCTCTTGTTAGTAATACCTGCTTTTATTATTAATTATTCTCTTTATATTATCAGTTTCAGCTAGGTGCCTAACATATAATAGTTGTTCAGCAAATATTTACTGGATTGAACTAGCTCTGAAATTTAAGCATTGGGTCAACAGCAAAGTAGTCACCCCATCAATATTTCTCCCACAGAAAGGGAGAATAGATGGAAGCCAGCCATTATACTTTCTTTTCTTATTCTAAACTTCCCATCCAGGACCAGCACTAAAATAATCTTCCTGAACCCCAACAATTTCGAGAATTTTTCAAATCACACTATTTGAAAATAGTTGGGTTTCCCTAATCTAATATGTCCCAGGGCCCCAAGGTCACCAAGCTTATATTAATGAAGTCTAGTTAAGATAAATGATTACACTTAGTAAATCAACTGTTTATGAGCTCATTGGACTTTTTAAAACTTACTATCTGCACTTCATAGAGACACAAGTATTTTGCTTTTGTAGGACACTCAATAGTCAAAGTAGTCTTTCAAAAAGCACAAATCAGATGCTATTATTGCACTGCTTCTAACCTCTAAAGGCTATCTATTGTAAAGAGATTAAATTTTCAACTACTTAACCAGGCTCACAGGGACCATGTGCTCTGGTCACTTACTACATCTTTCCCTGACCTTCATGGGGTTCGAGGCACAGTTGTCTTTTTCAGTCCCTCAGATGCAACAAGCTCTACTTCTTGCTCTCCCAGCTTTAGACTGGCTAATCCTTCTACCCAGACCAATTTCCCTCCGATCATTAAGGTCTCGGTTCAAACGCCACCACTGCTATCTTGACCAAAGAGAACTGCCTCCTCAGTGCCTCTCCGTCCCATTGTCCAGTCGTATTTCTGTCGCTGTACAAAATTTATTTACATGTTTACTCTGTCTTCCTCCACCACTGGACATTTGCTTAAGAGCAAGGATTTTGTAATTTTTTGCTCACCACTGAATCTTCCAAGGCTTGCAGCAGACACTGGCACATAGAAGGTGTGTAGGAAATGTGTGTCTAATAAATGAATAAATATGTGAATGAAAAAAAACTGTGAAACACTTACACAAGAATATTCGCCTTTCAAAAGAATAATGAAAAATAATTTCATTCAATAAGAGTCATTCTTAGTTACTGATACATGACTTAGTAGTTCCTAGTCAATTGAAAATGTTCAATTTTTTTCTGATACTTCACAAGTCATTAATTAAATGTTGCTCACATTTAGGGTCAATCTGTGAGGCATTATTATCTTGTCTACTCTAAAGTTCCAGCATTAAGTCAGGCGTAGCTTCACCAAGTACTGATCATGTGACCTTGGCCTCTCATTGCCTCAGGTTTCTCATTTGTAACACGGGTATAATAATAGGCTTATTTCATAGGCCTATGAGGAAAACCTCATATATATATATGTGTGTGTGTGTATATATATGGATTTAAACAGTGTCTTAGAATAGTGTCTGGCACATGATAAGCATTACAGAGTATTGACTGCTGCTACTAGTACTGTTATTATGAGAACTAACTGTTGAGAATAATCCTTCATATACTGGTTTATTCCACTGAAGATAAAGGAAACTAATAGAATATTAGAAATCAGATTAAACACAGAAAGCCAATAAAATATACCAAGACAGAAGATGATGAGAGTGTAAAAGCATAGAAGAAAAAAATGGTTTTTGTTTTTCTTATTCTTTTTCTTTTTTAAAGAAGGAAAGAGCCTAGAAATAGGACAAAAACTATTCATTGGCTATACTGACATGGGAATCGCTGGTGACCTTCATAAGTAAAATTTCAGGACAGTGGGCAGTGAGATTACGGAGAGAGAAGTCAGATGAATGTAAATTATGGAGTAAATGGGATGTGAGGAAATGGAAACAATATATGAAGATAACAATTTTGAAAAGTTCAGACATGAATTGGCTAAAGAAGATATGCAGGGATTAGGGGAGGAGGGAGGCTTTCATGTTACACGTATAGTTTTTAACATTTTAAGTTGGAGTTACTAGTCTAGAATGAGGTTGAATTTTGGCAAGAATCATTCATAAGGAGTAGATGGGCTGTAGAAAATGCAGTGCTGTGAAGTACTTGAGAAGATGAGAGAAAATGAAATCCTATCTGTAGTGCACACGGCCTTTTAACTTTAACTCCTGTAGTAAAAGGGAATACAAAGATCAATGCAAATGCTAATGAATTAATGGATTTGGCAGTGGACTATTTACTGACTTCTGTGTTCTTAATGAGTTATGAAGCACCTCACCAGCTCAGAGTGAAGGAAGTAGAGAGGATGGAGGTTAAGTAAAGCTTCTAAGAAAATAGTCCTTAAGGAGAATTAGAAAGAGCTTACTGTAAGCCAGAGCAATATTTCCAGTCCTGAAAATCCATTTGAAGCTGGTGATTATTAATTTATTGGAATACCAATTTGCCCTGCCACATGATTTTTCTCCAGCTACCTGGATATAAGTTACACAAAGGCAGAAGAAAGTGAGAGATAACAATGAAGGGAAAATTCAATTAGTATTTTTTTTTACCTTTTTCCACTTCCCCGCTCCAACTCTGGGGAGCCTTCACAGACATGGCTGCCCTCCCAGCCTCCAGCAGCACTCTGTTATCAAAGAATTCAAAGAAACGGAACATAGGTTTCCAACTTATTAATTTAGAAAAATCAAAAATTATATATAATGTCTTCCGTTAGCAAAGATTTTTGCAATATAATTTGGTTCCATCTTTTGACAAGTAATTTGGCAATGTCTAGCAAGATAAAAATATTAATAGCTTTTTACACATTAATTCTAATTCTGGATGCTTATGCCAATAAATAATTTATAATCCAGAAAATTATTATATAAAGATGCTCATTGTCATGTCATTTGTAATAACAAAAAATTGGAAACACTTTTAATTGTTAACAATAGGAAAACAGTTTAGGAAATTATATCCACTTAGTAGAAAATTACACAGTTACTATAGTATAATTACAAGATGATGGAACAAAATAGAATAATGCTTAATAATGAAAGAATGAAGAAAGCTTACCTAAAATTGTGTCTTCCTTATAACTAATCATGTAAACATATAAATATTTATTAAAACTTAAAACCAAAATAAAGTTTTAAAAGCTCTGTACCAGTAATGGGGATTTTATGTTTGTTTCAAAATATTTTTAACATAACTCTTATAATTTTGTTTTTTCTCCTCCTTTTCTTAAGAATTTCTGATTATTACCTCATTTTTCATTTCATAGTTTCAAATAAAGTCAGCAATTTTATCATCAGAGAAGATTAGACTTATTTGACAGTTCATAATTCCAAGTTATTTGGTATAAAAAGACCATATACACTTGTAGGTGCTTTCAAAATAAAACTTTGAGAATTTTTTTTTTTTTTTGCTTAATCTTTCCTAGTATGGAGATTCAGCAAACTACCTAAAATTGCTAGCCATTCTTTTTTTCATTTTTCGCATTTTATTCAGTTATTCACAGAAATGATAACAAATGAGTCTGCAGTTGCCGCTGCCAATTTCTTAAATCCTCTATTATCCACAATATGAAACCATACTAATATGAATGCTTCCAGTATTTTCAGAGCTCTTTAGTTATTATACTTGAGCATTCTGTATGAAGTATCTTATGTAAGTGTAAAATTTAGACTCAACTTCTGGAAGCTTTTCATTTCTTAGTTCAAAAGTGAGAGATGCTTAATCCAGCCATATGATTAACAATTACTTGTATAGTAAGAAGCTCCTAAATTATTGTTTTATGGATACCTGGCAGTTTTCTTGCCATTTCTCAGAAGTTCTCTAGTAAACACATTCTCTCTCTCTCTCTCTCTCTCTCTCTCTCTCTCACGCACACACACACACACACACACACACATTGTGATTAAAAGCACAGACTTTGGCATTATGAAATCTAAGGTTCAATTTCCAGTTCTTTAGTTTCTGGGCCACTTCACTTTAGGCAAGTAACCTAATGTCTCTGATTGTTATTTTCATCTGTAAAATGGACATTATAATCATATCAGACAATCCTCAAAACATCCGTAATGATTTTAGAGTTTCAGAGTCAGGTACAAGCAGGCACTCAGTAAATGGCTAGTGCTTTTATTACTTTATTATTATTTAGGTCTTGATTTTCCTTGAGTCTGTGAGTCCCCATAAAGAAACGTAATTTCCAGTAGATTAACACCTGTTTTCACCAAAAATTTTAACTGAGTTCATTACTTTCTGTGCAACCCAGATTAGTTTTCTGCCTTTTTTCCTGTGCCGTATGTAGGTGTTCAATAGATTTATTTAATAAATGTATGAATGCATAGATGAATTTTTGAATGCTTCTTTTTGAGAAGGTAGAACAAATGTGACACAGTAGAACAGATAAGAAAATAGTCCATGGAAAAAATGGCAAAGTCACATATGTGCCCAGGGCCAGCCTAAGAAGAATTGCTTTTTTTTTTAAGGGAAAATATGTTGAATAGCTTATTTTACATATTTTTATAAGTTAAGTACAGGTACTTCCCTGGCGGTCCAGTGGTTAAGACTTCGCCTTCCAATGCAGGGGGTGTGTGTTCAAGCCCTAGTCGGGGAGCCATGGTCCCACATGCCTCGCAGCCAAAATACCAAAACATAAAACAGAAGGAGTATTGTAACAAATTCAATAAAGAGTTTAAAAAGTGGTCCACATGAAAAGAAAAGTTAAGTACAAAAATTTGCTGATGATTTACATATTTAGCACCAATAAAATAATGTGAGATTAGCTGTACTAAAACAGAATGTTGAGCTACATTCACTTTAAGTGACATTATATAATCTAAATTTGTGGAAAACTTCTGAGATGGCTGATAAAAAGTAAGATGGTGAGTGACCTTTGAGCAGAAAAAGACAGAAAGAGAAATGGCCTTTTCTACATTCTATTGTGCCTCTAAGTAAAATGCTTGGTAACCTAGCTACAAAGCTATATGTCATTTGGCTTTAGGCACCTACTTGTGAGGATCAGATTTTGCCATGGAGAGGATTTGTAAAAGTATCACACATTCCAGTACCATTGGCAACCACAGCTACCAAAATCTCTAATATAACTTGATGAACCTAATGTCAGAAGATAGTATCATTTATTGTGGGTATTTTGGGAAAACGTGGGTAGGAAATGTATAAAAGTGAAAACTTTATTGACTGAAATAACAATTCATCATTTTGAAAACATTAAATATATTAAAGTTGTTATAGCATCAGGCATTAACATTTCACTGTACTTTAGACATTGCCTACAATCAACGTTTGCTGCCCTTTGAAACAGAATCATGCTTGTGGTATGCATTAATCATATAAAAGATTAAACACTGAAAAGAAATTCAGCCTTTAAAGACAATTTGCTTTGATTTATTCAGTGGGTTCTTCCAAAAAGTTAATACCAAGAATTATTGCTTGTTGAATTGGAGTTACAAATTCTTTCAGAGTTACTTAGTATTTTCTTTAATATCAGTATCAAGGAAGGTAAAGCAAATTGACATATTCATTAGGAAATACAGGCACATAATCATAAAACAAGAAACACGATGTTTTTATAGACTTTATTTTTTAGAAATGTTTTAATTTTACAGAAAAATTGAGAAGATAGTATAAAGTGTTTCCATATACACTATACCCATTTCCCTCTATGATGATCCACTTATATTAGTATGTTACGTTGTTACAATCAATTAACAAATATTGATACATTATCATTTATTATAGCCCATCCATTAGTCCAGTTCCTTAGTTTTTACCTAATGTCCTTTTTCTATTCCAGGATTTCATCCAAAACATCACATTACCTTTAGTTGCCATGTTTCCTTAGGCTCCTCTTGGGTTTGATAACTTCTCATATTTTCCTTGGATGACCTTGACAATTTTGAGTAGTTAGTTTTTTGTAGGATGCCCACTACTAGAATTTGTTTGATGCATTTTTCATGATAATATTGGGATTATGTGTTTTGGGGAGGAAGACCACAGAGTAGAAGGGTTATTCTGTCAGATCACATCAAGTGTACAAAGTATGAATATGCATTATGAATGCTGAGGTCGACTTTGATCACCAGGCTGAGGTAGTGTTTTTCAGGTTTCTCCATCGTACGATTACTGTTTTCCCATTTTCATACTGTACTTTTTGGAAGGAAGTCAATATGCTCAGCCCACAACTAAGGAATAGGGAGTTATGCTTAAGATGGAGTACTACATAAACTATTTGGAATTCTATTGCACTGGAGATTTATCTATTCTCCTGCATTTATTTATGTATCCAATTATTTATTTATATCAGAAGAACTCATGGATTTTTATTTTATACTTTGGTTTATAATCTAATTCTACTTTAGTTACTTTGTTCCTCAAATTGCTCTAGTCCTGACCCTTGTGAACTCTTTTCAGTTGGCTCTTGTGCCACTCTGAGGTATCCCCATCCCATATATATTTTTGGAACTTTCTGACACTATAAGATGGTCTTGTCTATAAATCTTGTATATTTACTGCCCCAGTCCTAGAATCAGCTATTTCTTCAAGGATAACTAGGTCTTTTTAGTGGAGAACGGTATTAGACAGGAGGATCTGGGTGTGGGGTGTGCTAATTGCTGCTCGGATGTCATTGCTTCTAGATCTTCTCATCTGACAGAGCAAAGAGATAATATGTGTGTGCATGACCCATGTATAGGCACATATCTATAAGTATCTCTCTACATAACCATGTGTATTAAGGTAATATGAAACAATATTAAGCTAAACATGAATATATATTGATGTTTCCAACTTTAATCTGTTACCACATAGATCATCTTAGCCTCATCTCTTGCTTATCATTAAATTTCAACTCCAGCAAAACATTTGACTTTTAGAAGTATGAAAATCAAATTGTAGCAACTTTGGGAAGCCACATCATCTAGCAGAATAATTCTTAAAGGGCAAGGTGTTTAGCATCAAATTTTAATTTACAATCAGCAGTACTTTTTAACATCAGTAGGCCTCCAGACCTCTGCTTCCAAGAAGATGAAGTAGCCCATTTCTCCCAGGTTCTCCCACTTAAAACTAAAACCCTGAACATAACAACAAACAAACATAGGAAGACGCTGAAAGGTGGAAATGAGAAGGCAGACTTAACTAGGGACTTTGGGACTTGAGGAATAATATGGTGATGAGTCCCCTGTGTTTCTTGTTACTTCCCATACATCCTGGAGAGGGTATTACAGGAACCCCCAATCAATAACCACCAACAGAACAACAGACAAAAAAGCTTCAGAAAAAAACACAAAACCCAGTTCCCCCTAGCCAAAGTATGAGGAAAGGGGTTGCTAAAGACAGAAGACCATTTGGGCAATAATATACACACTACTCGAGCCAAGTGCCAGTGGAATATTGCACCCATCCCCTATGTCCTGTGGTTTCAGTTGGGCCAAGCTAGGATTTGATCTTCCACACCACCCCACTCCTACCCTCCAGAAGAGACAGCGCTCTGAAACAACCCACCAGGGTTGTTTCAGTGTGGTCCAGTGTTGAGCTGAGCCTCCACCCCTTTCCATTAGCAAACAGACTTTAAAAGGTGGTGCCTGACAGGCTAGTTAACACTGGGCTGCCCTCACACAGTCGTGGGGTCCAATGGTGGGACTTAGCCTCCGTCTCTCCCTGACATCAATAAGAATAGGATGTTACAGGTTGGAGGGAGTAGGCACTCCACTAACCCCCAACACATGGTGTCAGTGAGACCCAGTGGGGTGCTGAATCCCCATAACCATCCTGAGGCAGTAAGACAGAATGAGATGGCACAAGCAGGGCTAGTTGGCAGTTCTCTTCCTCTTAACTTGGTGTCAGTCGGGCCAGCACGTAGCTGACCCTCTACACACACCCGGCATCAACAAGAAGGAATGGAGTGGGAGGAAGGACAGCAAACACTTCACTTCTCCCCTCCCCTGGTGTCAAGAAATCTACTGGGGAGATGAACTTCCACTCCTACTAAAAGGCAACACAATGGTATTAATGTTCCCACTTTTGGGGGAAGGTGTCAGAAGGGCCATAGGATAGCTGAACTTCTACTTGATCTGTCTGCAGTGAGACAATGTAAGTGCCCACTTTTGCTGGCGTATTGTGAGTAGGGCCCAATGGAAATCTATACGTAACCCCCCAGTCCTCATACTACACCTCAAATAGGATGACTTCCTTCTAAAAAGTAATAATAAAATTAAATGGGTTACAGAGTCATATAATAACTCACAATGTTTAGAATACAATGGAAAAATACTCATGACACTAAGAACCAGAAAATCACAGAATAAATGATAAAAGACAATAAACATACACCAACACTGAGATAAAACATCTATTGAAATGATCAGACAAGGATTTTAAATAAGCTGTCACATAAATGCTTCAATTAGCAATTATGTGTTCCTTGACAGAAATGGGAAAAATAGCTAATGGAAACAAAGAACTAGATGTTACAACAATAAAAACAAATGAGAACAGTAGAACTGAAAACTACAACAATCAAAAACTTTGCTCAAGAGTAGAGTGGAGATGACAAAGCATAGAATCATGAACTTAGAAGAGATCAATACAATCCACCACATGTACAGAGAAAAATAGACTGAGGGGTAGAGACGGGAGAAAGAACAGGATCTCAAGAACGTGTAAACAGTAACAAAAGCACTAACATTCATATCATCAAAGTTCCAGAATGAAAACAGAGAGCAAGTAGGACTGACAAAGTATTCAAAGAAATCATGACTAAAAAGTTCCCATTTTTTTAGAAGACATAAACACAAATTCAAGAATCTGAGCAAACCCAAAGAGGAAAAACGCAAAGATATCCTTGCCAAGACATGTCATAATTAAACTTCTGAAAAGTAGAAACAAAAAAAATCTCGAAAGTGGACAGGCAGAGACAATGCATTACTTACTGAGAAACACCAATTCCAATGACAGCATATTTCTTGTCTAAAACTCTGGAGTCAGAAGCATTGACATAACATTTTTCAAGTGCTAAAAGAAAAGAACGCTCAGCCACATATTCACACGTTTTATATCCACTTTCTTGTTCGACTTACATTAATGGACTACTAACACATCTTTCTATATCCGGGACTGCCATCACCCTTCTCCAAAAATCTAGTCACAGTATTTCCAGAGTGATCTTTCTGAAAATGAAACAAATTTTTCTTATAAAAATACCTGATTGTGTTACGAAACTTTTCTCTCTTCTAAGTTACCAGTTAAAATCCTTCAATGGATTCCCATCTTTCTTGGAGTAAAATCTCACATCCAAACTCTCTTTGTCCTTTTGGGCTGCTGTAAGATTATGGTGCAGGTTGGGTGGCTCATAAACAACAGGCATTTTTTTCTCACAGTTCTGGGGGCTGCAAGTGCAAGAATAGGGTGCCAGTATGGTCAGATGAGGGCCCTCTTTTGAGTTACAGACTTCTCATTGTAACCTCACATGGCAGAAGAGCTTCAGGAGCTCTGTGGCGTCTCTTTTATAAGAGCACTAATACCTTTATCATTTCCCAAAGGCCCCACCTACTAACACTATCACCTCCGGAAATTAAGATTTCAACGTATAAATTTGGAGGGGAACACAAAGAATACACCATAGCACTTACTATACATACATGGACCATTCATGGTCTGGCTTCAACCACCCTCTCCATTGTCTTCTTTTCTTACAGTCCTGTGAGCATTTCTTTTCTTTTCTTTTCTTTTTTTTTTTTTTTTGCGGTACGCGGGCCTCTCCCTGTTGTGGCCTCTCCCATTGCGGAGCAGAGGCTCTGGACGCGCAGGCTCAGCAGCCATGGCTCATGGGCCCAGCTGCTCCTTGGCATGTGGGATCTTCCCGGACCGGGGCACGAACCCTTGTCCCCAGCATCGGCAGGAGGACTCTCAACCACTGCACCACCAGGGAAGCCCCAGTGACATTTCTTATACTGATTATGAATGGAACTCCTTTCTGGACTGATCCTTAACCATTCATTTTCTGGCAAACATGAATTTATCTTCTCTTTTCCTCAAAAATTCACCCTTCCTTCATGTTACGTATCCATTTCAATTGCCTTCTACAGGAAGCCGTACTGATATCCCCCATATACTACTGTCCACGGCATGAATTAAGATCTTACCGTGTCTTCCTATATCACTCTGTAATAATTTTTACGGTAACTATGGATTTTCTTATTTGAGTGTCACAATACATTGACTTCTAGATGGCACGATAATGATTTTAGTAACAGTAACACTGGTGCCTAGTTTAACCCATGGCATACTTTAGGTGTTCAATAAATGTTTGTTGAATGAGTGAATGAATGAATGAATGAATGGTCAGTTTGAAATCTTAATCATGTTACTTTTCAAAAATCTGTTAAAAAGATCCCCACAGTTTTCCAGAAGATTAGGGACTTAGGATCTTCAACTTGATTTAATAGAGGAAATTTTTACTCATACATCATGCTTAAATACCTCAAAGTAAAACCATTAACCCAGGAATTTAAGGTTACCCATTTGGACTTGCAAGCCAATAATTGATATCTCCTGCCCCCACTGTATTAGATGGTTTCAATGCTCCACTCATATCTCCCCAGCACTCATCATTCCAGTATATGCTGATAGACTCATGCTACCACCTGCAATTATCCACCTTAGGGCAGGCCAGAAATGTACAGGAGTTAATGTATCTGGGTGTAGCTTTCAACCAAGGACAGAGGGGACTGGAAGATAAGTACTTCAAGTTTCTCACCAGTTCTTGGGATAACTCTGAGACATGTTCTATAGAGTTTCACAGAACTCCCCTGAAGTACTGGCAGCAGTTCCCTGCAGGAGTAATTGATTCAGTAATGCACCTCTGTTGGCTTCCTTCCATGCCACCATTCTCAATTCCCACTCCACTTCTGAGTCTTCTGGAAGCACCTCCCAGATGAACAGTTTGCATTCAAATTATTGCCTCAGGTTCTGCTTCTAGGTGAATTCAATTTATAGCCTCCTAACAATCCAGTGCTCCTTACAGAGCCATCACTGGTACAAGTACCAAGGCATGGCACATTATGTATCACCCCTCCTAAATCCTAATATTTTTAAACAGATAGGAAAGAGCATGACCTTGAAGAGAAAAATCGTTTATATGAGAATGGCCAATGGATAAAGGGAAGGAGAGACAGTGCCATTTGTTTTCCATTAATGATAGTGTGAAATTTATGGGCAGATGGTCTAACAGGTGTGACTATAATTTGAGGAGCCTGCTCCCTTGGTTACAGAAGACTGCTATTGTTATTATTATGGAAGCACAACCTCATGACTTTATTGCTTCACTTGATGTAGCCTTTTCCTTTACCCTTAAATCTTTCTACATCACTGAATTGCAGCCAATAGATTTATTTTCTCCCTATGGCTCCATAACAAAAAAAAGCCACACATGTGCACACACACACACACACACACACACACACAGAGTTTTGTGTATGCCAGTGCTAGAAAAGACAAGCTCATGGTGCATGTATGCGATGGATATTGTACATTACAGGTCTCTGTGAAATAGTTTTCTGCAGGTTCGTATGTTTATTTTATGAATAATTAACTTTAGTAAAGTTAATTTCCTGAAGATCTTGATGAAGACTGAAGAAAGGAAGTAAATTTTAAAGAAAAAGACTTAGAAACTTGCCCTTTTTGCCCTCTCTTTGTGTCTTAATGAACAAAGGATAACTGGGCCTTTTTTGAAGTCTTTGCTTGAGTTGAAGACACAAAATGCAACCTGTACTTTTATCATAATATGTTCAGTTTATGAGTACACAAACTTATAAACTGTGAATTTCCCTAAAGTTATTATACCATTTAGAAGATGTTTGCTGGGACGTTTACTTAAAACCAAACAATTGAGGTCTATATGTCCAAATAATTTCCTTCTCTCTTGCTGTCTCCATTTCAGTTTCCTGAGTTTCTGGGAAGGCCTGGTTTCCCCAAAGGAACGATTTCTGGTAGAATTCTGGAGGTCTGACCCAAGAAAAATAATCCAGTATAGCCAATGAATTGAGGACAATAAGGTTTCCAATCAGGTAGGAACATTTAATCTCATACATTACAATCACCTTAAGTAAGGTGTGCTGATAGCTGGATATGATGTAACTGCTTGGAAAAAGATGCATATCTAACCTACCCCACAAGGAAGCTGTTCTCAATTCCCTTAGAGGTTGTGATGTTTATCAGAGAGTGCCTTGGGGGAAATGAATACAATAACAGTATGATGCTTTTTTTTTTTTTCATTTTTAGCTCATTGTTGCCAAGTACACTTGGTGATCTTGGTTCCTGTGGTTTAATCCCAGGAGGTTAGACATGTGAAACAGCACATTAACCCTTTTTAGTATTTTCTCCCAGTACAAATCATTTTTATAGGTTGTCTCCATGGTCTTCTAGTTGCTTATCAAAATTAAGCTTCAAGTCTTCTAAGTGAGCAATAGCCCCTGTCAGTGTGAGGAAATCAGCTTGGTTCTTATTGGGGCACAAATTCTTGGTCTTGGCACAAAGTGGGTTCACATAGGGAGTTAGAAGGAGAAGAATGGGGCATGCGAAAGGGGAGTTCTGTGTTCTCATTTATCTATGCATGTTGAAACTCCACTAACAGTTTTATTTTCATTAGCAATTTGTGATAAAAACTTAGGGTAAAGGGAATAATGAAGCTGTCCCATTATATGGCAGGGCAAAAGATAGTAGTGACATCAAAATCAGGGCCTACCCATCTCATTTGCTGTTATATACTCAGTGTTTAGCATAGCATTTGACCCCTCATCAGTATTCAATAAGAAGATACCTGTTGAATGATTTAGGGATGAATTAATGAATGAAAAAAGTTAATATGGTAGAAAATGTGTTTTATCCTTGTATTTTCGTGTGTTGACTTCTATATTTCAAGACCCAGCACTGTAACTGACACATAGAATATAAGCAATAAAATTTGCTGAAAGAATGAATGAGTCCCCACAATTCTAAGAATAATTTTAAGACCAACACAGACCCCATATCTACCAAGGTCTATGACAGAAGTATCCAGAGATGAAAGCCTGATCTCAGCTAGTGGTAGAGTTGACAGAATTTATCTAGTTTTAATAATTTACAGCTCATCCCATTACATCTAGGCATAGTACCTACGTGAGCCATACAATTAAATGTTGACTGAAAAAAATACACAACCTAAAAGTTGAGAATTATGTTTTATTTGGAGGACATACTGAGGACTTAAATCAGGAGACAGCCTCTCAGATAGCTCTGAGGGACTGTTCCGAAGAGGTAAGAGAGAGCATAGGATATTTAGGGGTTCTTGCAAAAATAAACCCAGGTATTTGGGACATCAAAAGATTACTGTTAAGTAAAGAAACTAGACATCTTAATTTAATAAATTTAGCAATTTTCTATATATGGTGAGATGCAAGAATCTGGTCTCATGGAAATCATTCCCTTGAAGTGCACTTTAATTATCTAGCGCCAGTATCCTGTTTTCTCCATCCTGAATCCCCTCAGGGTGCAGCATTGGGGGTGG